>NC_091162.1:45001547-45089758 GCF_040958095.1 Procambarus clarkii | reverse complement strand
TAACAGGTACGCCTTTAACCCACTGCACCACCGCTCTGACCCTTAAAAGAGATGGTAATATCGGAGTATTTATACACACCAAAGACCACCATCTCCCAAGAGCACTAGAGCAAGTGAGGGGTCATTTTTATACGTTTTCATCAAGTCCCTGTTAATATGGGAGAACACTGTGTCTATGTTTGATGCACAACTCTCCTAAACACGAGAGTGAAGTTATACAACTTTAGAACACTTTCCCACCAGGAGACTCGAACCCTAGCCAGCACAGAAGCCTTCCAGCAACTGGCATAACAGGTACGCCTTTAACCCACTGCACCACCGCTCAGACCCTTAAAAGAGATGGTAATTTCGGAGTATTTATACACACCAAAGACCACCATCTCCCAAGAGCACTAGAGCAAGTGAGGGGTCATTTTTACGTTTTTCATCAAGTCCCTGTTAATATGGGAGAACACTGTGTCTATGCTTGATGCACAACTCTCCTAAACACGAGAGTGAAGTTATACAACTTTAGAACACTTTCCAACCAGGAGAATCGAACCCTAGCCAGCACAGAAGCCTTCCAGCAACTGGCATAAGAGGTACGCCTTTAACCCACTGCACCACCGCTCAGACCCTAAAAAGAGATGGTAATTTCGGAGTATTTATACACACCAAAGACCACCATCTCCCAAGAGCACTAGAGCAAGTGAGGGGTCATTTTTACGTTTTTCATCAAGTCCCTGTTAATATGGGAGAACACTGTGTCTATGCTTGATGCACAACTCTCCTAAACACGAGAGTGAAGTTATACAACTTTAGAACACTTTCCAACCAGGAGAATCGAACCCTAGCCAGCACAGAAGCCTTCCAGCAACTGGCATAAGAGGTACGCCTTTAACCCACTGCACCACCGCTCAGACCCTAAAAAGAGATGGTAATTTCGGAGTATTTATACACACCAAAGACCACCATCTCCCAAGAGCACTAGAGCAAGTGAGGGGTCATTTTTTACGTTTTTCATCAAGTCCCTGTTAATATGGGAGAACACTGTGTCTATGCTTGATCCACAACTCTCCTAAACACTAGAGTGAAGTTATACAACTTTAGAACACTTTCCCACCAGGAGACTCGAACCCTAGCCAGCACAGAAGCCTTCCAGCAAGTGGCATAACATGTACGCCTTTAACCCACTGCACCACCGCTCAGACTCTTAAAGAGATGGTAATTTCAGAGTATTTATACTCACCAAAGGACACCATCTCCCAAGAGCACTAGAGCAAGTGAGGGGTCATTTTTACGTTTTTCATCAAGTCCCTGTTAATATGGGAGAACACTGTGTCTATGTTTGATGCCCAACTCTCCTAAACATGAGAGTGAAGTTATACAACTTTAGAACACTTTCCCACCAGGAGACTCGAACCCTAGCCAGCACAGAAGCCTTCCAGCAACTGGCATAACAGGTACGCCTTTAACCCAATGCACCACCGCTCAGACCCTTAAAAGAGATGGTAATTTCGGAGTATTTATACACACCAAAGACCACCATCTCCCAAGAGCACTAGAGGAAGTGAGGGGTCATTTCTACGTTTTTCATCATGTCCCTGTTAATATGGGAGAACACTGTGTCTATGCTTGATGCACAACACTCCTAAACACGAGAGTGAAGTTATACAACTTTAGAACACTTTCCCACCAGGAGACTCGAACCCTAGCCAGCACAGAAGCCTTCCAGCAACTGGCATAACAGGTACGCCTTTAACCCACTGTACCATCGCTCAGACCCTTAAAAGAGATGGTAATTTTGGAGTATTTATACACACCAAAGACCACCATCTCCCAAGAGCACTAGAGCAAGTGAGGGGGTCATTTTTACGTTTTTCATCAAATCCCTGTTAATATGGGAGAACACTGTGTCTATGCTTGATGCACAACTCTCCTAAACACGAGAGTGAAGTTACATAACTTTAGAACACTTTCCCACCAGGAGACTCGAACCCTAGTCAGCACAGAAGCCTTCCAGCAACTGGCATAACAGGTACGCCTTTAACCCACTGCACCACCGCTCTGACCCTTAAAAGAGATGGTAATATCGGATTATTTATACACTCCAAAGACCACCATCTCCCAAGAGCACTAGAGCAAGTGAGGGGTCATTTTTACGTTTTTCATCAAGTCCCTGTTAATATGGGAGAACACTGTGTCTATATTTGATGCACAACTCTCCTAAACACGAGAGTGAAGTTATACAACTTTAGAACACTTTCCCACCAGGAGACTCGAACCCTAGTCAGCACAGAAGCCTTCCACGAAGTGGCATAACATGTACGCCTTTAACCCACTGCACCACGGCTCAGACCCTTAAAGAGATGGTAATTTCGGAGTTTTTATACACACCAAAGAACACCATCTCCCAAGAGCACTAGTGCAAGTGAGGGGTCATTTTTACGTTTTTCATCAAGTCCCTGTTAATATGGGAGAACACTGTGTCTATGTTTGATGCACAACTCTCCTAAACACTAGAGTGAAGTTATACAACTTTAGAACACTTTCCCACCAGGAGACTCGAACCCTAGCCAGCACAGAAGCCTTCCAGCAACTGGCATAACAGGTACGCCTTTAACCCACTGCACCACCGCTCAGACCCTTAAAAGAGATGGTAATTTCGGAGTATTTATACACACCAAAGACCACCATCTCCCAAGAGCACTAGAGGAAGTGAGGGGTCATTTCTACGTTTTTCATCATGTCCCTGTTAATATGGGAGAACACTGTGTCTATGCTTGATGCACAACACTCCTAAACACGAGAGTGAAGTTATACAACTTTAGAACACTTTCCCACCAGGAGACTCGAACCCTAGCCAGCACAGAAGCCTTCCAGCAACTGGCATAACAGGTACGCCTTTAACCCACTGCACCACCGCTCAGACCCTTAAAAGAGATGGTAATTTCGGAGAATTTATACACACCAAAGACCACCATCTCCCAAGAGCACTAGAGCATTAAGTGAGGGTCATTTTTCCGTTTTTTCATCAAGTCCCTGTTAATATGGAAGAACACTGTGTCTATGCTTGATGCACAACTTTCCTAAACACGAGAGTGAAGTTGTACAACTTTAGAACACTTTCCCACCAGGAGACTAGAACCCTAGCCAGCACAGAAGCCTTCCAGCAACTGGCATAACAGGTACGCCTTTAACCCACTGCACCACCGCTCAGACCCATAAAAGAGATTGTAATTTCGGAGTATTTATATACACCAAGACCACCATTCCCCAAGAGCACTAGAGCAAGTGAGGGGTCATTTTTACGTTTTTCATCAAGTCCCTGTTAATATGGGAGAACACTGTGCCTATGCTTGATCCACAACTCTCCTAAACACTAGAGTGAAGTTATACAACTTTAGAACACTTTCCCACCAGGAGACTCGAACCCTAGCCAGCACAGAAGCCTTCCAGCAAGTGGCATAACATGTACGCCTTTAAACCCACTGCACCACCTCTCAGACCCTTAAAAGAGATTGTAATTTCGGAGTATTTATATACACCAAAGACCACCATTTCCCAAGAGCACTAGAGCAAGTGAGGGGTCATTTTTACGTTTTTCATCAAGTCCCTGTTAATATGGGAGAACACTGTGTCTATGCTTGATGCACAACTCTCCTAAACACGAGAGTGAAGTTATACAACTTTAGAACACTTTCCAACCAGGAGAATCGAATCCTAGCCAGCATAGAAGCCTTCCAGCAAACTGGCATAAAAGGTACGCCTTTAACCCACTGCACCACCGCTCAGACCCTAAAAAGAGATGGTAATTTCGGAGTATTTATACACACCAAAGACCACCATCTCCCAAGAGCACTAGAGGAAGTGAGGGGTCATTTCTACGTTTTTCATCATGTCCCTGTTAATATGGGAGAACACTGTGTCTATGCTTGATGCACAACACTCCTAAACACGAGAGTGAAGTTATACAACTTTAGAACACTTTCCCACCAGGAAACTCGAACCCTAGCCAGCACAGAAGCCTTCCAGCAACTGGAATAACAGGTACGCCTTTAACCCACTGCACCATCGCTCAGACCCTTAAAAGAGATGGTAATTTTGGAGTATTTATACACACCAAAGACCACCATCTCCCAAGAGCACTAGAGCAAGTGAGGGGTCATTTTTACGTTTTTCATCAAATCCCTGTTAATATGGGAGAACACTGTGTCTATGCTTGATGCACAACTCTCCTAAACACGAGAGTGAAGTTACACAACTTTAGAACACTTTCCCACCAGGAGACTCGAACCCTAGCCAGCACAGAAGCCTTCCAGCAAATGGCATAACAGGTACGCCTTTAACCCACTGTACCACCGCTCAGACTCTTAAAAGAGATGATAATTTCGGAGTATTTATACACACCAAAGACAACCATCTCCCAAGAGCACTAGAGCATTAAGTGAGGGTCATTTTTACGTTTTTCATCAAGTCCCTGTTAATATGGGAGAACACTGTGTCTATGATTGATGCACAACTCTCCTAAACACGAGAGTGAAGTTATACAACTTTAGAACACTTTCCCACCAGGAGACTCGAACCCTAGCCAGCACAGAAGCCTTCCAGCAACTGGCATAACAGGTACGCCTTTAACCCACTGCACCACCGCTCAGACCCTTAAAAGAGATGGTAATTTCGGAGTATTTATCATCGTCGTCATCTCTGTTAATAATAATAATAATAATAATAAAATATTACGACAAGACCCACCATCTCCCAAGAGCACTAGAGCAAGTGAGGGGTCATTTTTACGTTTTTTCATCAAATCCCTGTTAATATGGGAGAACACTGTGTCTATGCTTGATGCACAACTCTCCTAAACACGAGAGTGAAGTTATACAACTTTAGAACGCTTTCCCACCAGGAGACTCGAACCCTAGCCAGCACAGAAGCCTTCCAGCAACTGGCATAACAGGTAGGCCTTTAACCCACTGCACCACCGCTCAGACCCTTAAAAGAGATGGTAATTTCGGAGTATTTATACACACCAAAGACCACCATCTCCCAAGAGCACTAGAGCAAGTGAGAGGTCATTTTTACGTTTTTCATCAAGTCCCTGTTAATATGGGAGAACACTGTGTCTATGCTTGATGCACAACTCTCCTAAACACGAGAGTGAAGTTATACAACTTTAGAACACTTTCCAACCAGGAGAATCGAACCCTAGCCAGCACAGAAGCCTTCCAGCAACTGGCATAAAAGGTACACCTTTAACCCACTGCACCACCGCTCAGACCCTAAAAAGAGATGGTAATTGCGGAGTATTTATACACACCAAAGACCACCATCTCCCAAGAGCACTAGAGCAAGTGAGGGGTCATTTTTAACGTTTTTCATCAAGTCCCTGTTAATATGGGAGAACACTGTGTCTATGCTTGATGCACAACTCTCCTAAACACGAGAGTGAACTTATTCAAATTTAGAACGCTTTCCCACCAGGAGACTCGATCCCTAGCCAGCACAGAAGCCTTCCAGCAACTGGCATAACAGGTACGCCTTTAACCCACTGCACCACCGCTCAGACCCTTAAAAGAGATGGTAATTTCGGAGTATTTATACACACCAAAGACCACCATCTCCCAAGAGCACTAGAGCAAGTGAGGGGTCATTTGTACGTTTTTCATCAAGTCCCTGTTAATATGGGAGAACACTGTGTCTATGCTTGATGCACAACTCTCCTAAACACGAGAGTGAAGTTATACAACTTTAGAACACTTTTCCACCAGGAGACTCGAACCCTAGCCAGCACAGAAGCCTTCCAGCAACTGGCATAACTGGTTCGCCTTTACTCCACTGTACCACCGCTCAGACTCTTAAAGAGATGGTAATTTTCGGAGTATTTATACACACCAAAGACCACCATCTCCCAAGAGCACTAGAGGAAGTGAGGGGTCATTTTTACGTGTTTCATCATGTCCCTGTTAATATGGGAGAACACTGTGTCTATGCTTGATGCACAACTCTCCTAAACATGAGAGTGAAGTTATACAACTTTAGAACACTTTCCCACCAGGAGACTCGAACCCTAGCCAGCACAGAAGCCTTCCACGAAGTGGCATAAACATGTACGCCTTTAACCCACTGCACCACGGCTCAGACCCTTTAAAAGAGATGGTAATTTCGGAGTATTTATACACACCAAAGAACACCATCTCCCAAGAGCACTAGTGCAAGTGAGGGGTCATTTTTACGTTTTTCATCAAGTCCCTGTTAATATGGGAGAACACTGTGTCTATGTTTGATGCACAACTCTCCTAAACACGAGAGTGAAGTTATACAACTTTAGAACACTTTCCCACCAGGAGACTCGAACCCTAGCCAGCACAGAAGCCTTCCAGCAACTGGCATAACAGGTACGCCTTTAACCCACTGCACCACCGCTCAGACCCTTAAAGAGATGGTAATTTCGGAGTATTTATACACACCAAAGACCACCATCTCCCAAGAGCACTAGAGGAAGTGAGGGGTCATTTCTATGTTTTTCATCATGTCCCTGTTAATATGGGAGAACACTGTGTCTTTGCTTGATGCACAACACTCCTAAACACGAGAGTGAAGTTATACAACTTTAGAACACTTTCCAACCAGGAGAATCGAACCCTAGCCAGCACAGAAGCCTTCCAGCAACTGGCATAACAGGTACGCCTTTAACCCACTGCACCACCGCTCAGACCCTTAAAAGAGACTGTAATTTCGGAGTATTTATATACACCAAAGACCACCATTTCCCAAGAGCACTAGAGCAAGTGAGGGGTCATTTTTACGTTTTTCATCAAGTCCCTGTTAATATGGGAGAACACTGTGTCTATGCTTGATCCACATCTCTCCTAAACACTAGAGTGAAGTTATACAACTTTAGAACACTTTCCACCAGGAGACTCGAACCCTAGCCAGCACAGAAGCCTTCCAGCAAGTGGCATAACATGTACGCCTTTAACCCACTGCACCACCGCTCAGACCCTTAAAAGAGATGGTAATTTCAGAGTATTTATACTCACCAAAGGACACCATCTTCCAAGAGCACTAGAGCAAGTGAGGGGTCATTTTTACGTTTTTCATCAAGTCCCTGTTAATATGGAAAACACTGTGTCTATGTTTGATGCCCAACTCTCCTAAACACGAGAGTGAAGTTATACAACTTTAGAACACTTTCCCACCAGGAGACTCGAACCCTAGCCAGCACAGAAGCCTTCCAGCAACTGGCATAACAGGTACGCCTTTAACCCAATGCACCACCGCTCAGACCCTTAAAGAGATGGTAATTTAGGAGTATTTATACACACCAAAGACCACCATCTCCCAAGAGCACTAGAGGAAGTGAGGGGTCATTTCTGCGTTTTTCATCATGTCCCTGTTAATATGGGAGAACACTGTGTCTATGCTTGATGCACAACACTCCTAAACACGAGAGTGAAGTTATACAACTTTAGAACACTTTCCCACCAGGAGACTCGAACCCTAGCCAGCACAGAAGCCTTCCAGCAACTGGCATAACAGGTACGCCTTTAACCCACTGCACCATCGCTCAGACCCTTAAAAGAGATGGTAATTTTGGAGTATTTATACACACCAAAGACCACCATCTCCCAAGAGCACTAGAGCAAGTGAGGGGTCATTTTTACGTTTTTCATCAAATCCCTGTTAATATGGGAGAACACTGTGTCTATGCTTGATGCACAACTCTCCTAAACACGAGAGTGAAGTTATACAATTTTAGAACGCTTTCCCACCAGGAGACTCGAACCCTAGCCAGCACAGAAGCCTTCCAGCAACTGGCATAACAGGTACGCCTTTAACCCACTGCACCACCGCTCAGACCCTTAAAAGAGATGGTAATTTCGGAGTATTTATACACACCAAAGACCACCATCTCCCAAGAGCACTAGAGCAAGTGAGGGGTCATTTGTACGTTTTTCATCAAGTCCCTGTTAATATATGGGAGAACACTGTGTCTATGCTTGATGCACAACTCTCCTAAACACGAGAGTGAAGTTATACAACATAGAACACTTTTCCACCAGGAGACTCGAACCCTAGCCAGCACAGAAGCCTTCCAGCAACTGGCATAACTGGTACGCCTTTACTCCACTGTACCACCGCTCAGACTCTTAAAAGAGATGGTAATTTCGGAGTATTTATACACACCAAAGACCACCATCTCCCAAGAGCACTAGAGGAAGTGAGGGGTCATTTTTACGTTTTTCATCATGTCCCTGTTAATATGGGAGAACACTGTGTCTATGCTTGATGCACAACTCTCCTAAACACGAGAGTGAAGTTATACAACTTTAGAGCACTTTCCCACCAGGAGACTCGAACCCTAGCCAGCACAGAAGCCTTCAGGCAACTGGCATAACAGGTACGCCTTTAACCCACTGCACCACCGCTCAGACTCTTAAAAGAGATGATAATTTCGGAGTATTTATACACACCAAAGACCACCATCTCCCAAGAGCACTAGAGCATTAAGTGAGGGTCATTTTTACGTTTTTCATCAAATCCCTGTTAATATGGGAGAACACTGTGTCTATTCTTGATGCACAACTCTCCTAAACACGAGAGTGAAGTTATACAACTTTAGAACACTTTTCCTCCAGGAGACTCGAACCCTAGCCAGCACAGAAGCCTTCCAGCAACTGGCATAACTGGTTCGCCTTTACTCCACTGTACCACCGCTCAGACTCTTAAAAGAGATGGTAATTTCGGAGTATTTATACACACCAAAGACCACCATCTCCCAAGAGCACTAGAGGAAGTGAGGGGTCATTTTTACGTTTTTCATCATGTCCCTGTTAATATGGGAGAACACTGTGTCTATGCTTGATGCACAACTCTCCTAAACACGAGAGTGAAGTTATACAACTTTAGAACACTTTCCCACCAGGAGACTCGAACCCTAGCCAGCACAGAAGCCTTCCACGAAGTGGCATAACATGGACGCCTTTAACCCACTGCACCACGGCTCAGACCCTTAAAAGAGATGGTAATTTCGGAGTATTTATACACACCAAAGAACACCATCTCCCAAGAGCACTAGTGCAAGTGAGGGGTCATTTTTACGTTTTTCATCAAGTCCCTGTTAATATGGGAGAACACTGTGTCTATGTTTGATGCACAACTCTCCTAAACACGAGAGTGAAGGTATACAACTTTAGAACACTTTCCCACCAGGAGACTCGAACCCTAGCCAGCACAGAAGCCTTCCCGCAACTGGCATAACAGGTACGCCTTTAACCCACTGCACCACTGCTCAGACCCTTAAAAGAGATGGTAATTTCGGAGTATTTATACACACCAAAGACCACCATCTCCCAAGAGCACTAGAGGAAGTGAGGGGTCATTTCTACATTTTTCATCATGTCCCTGTTAATATGGGAGAACACTGTGTCTATGCTTGATGCACAACACTCCTAAACACGAGAGTGAAGTTATACAACTTTAGAACACTTTCCCACCAGGAGACTCGAACCCTAGCCAGCACAGAAGCCTTCCAGCAACTGGCATAACAGGTACGCCTTTAACCCACTGCACCACCGCTCAGACCCTTAAAAGAGATGGTAATTTCGGAGTATTTATACACACCAAAGACCACCATTTCCCAAGAGCACTAGAGCATTAAGTGAGGGTCATTTTTACGTTTTTCATCAAGTCCCTATTAATATGGGAGAACACTGTGTCTATGCTTGATGCACAACTCTCCTAAACACGAGAGTGAAGTTGTACAACTTTAGAACACTTTCCCACCAGGAGACTCGAACCCTAGCCAGCACAGAAGCCTTCCAGCAACTGGCATAAAAGGTACGCCTTTAACCCACTGCACCACCGCTCAGACCCTAAAAAGAGATGGTAATTTCGGAGTATTTATACACACCAAAGACCACCATCTCCCAAGAGCACTAGAGCAAGTGAGGGGTCATTTTTACGTTTTTCATCAAGTCCCTGTTAATATGGGAGAACACTGTGTCTATGCTTGATCCACAACTCTCCTAAACACTAGAGTAAAGTTATACAACTTTAGAACACTTTCCCACCAGGAGACTCGAACCCTAGCCAGCACAGAAGCCTTCCAGCAAGTGGCATAACATGTACGCCTTTAACCCAATGCACCACCGCTCAGACCCTTAAAAGAGATTGTAATTTCGGAGTATTTATACACACCAAAGACCACCATCTCCCAAGAGCACTAGAGGAAGTGAGGGGTCATTTCTACGTTTTTCATCATGTCCCTGTTAATATGGGAGAACACTGTGTCTATGCTTGATGCACAACACTCCTAAACACGAGAGTGAAGTTATACAACATTAGAACACTTTCCCACCAGGAGACTCGAACCCTAGCCAGCACAGAAGCCTTCCAGCAACTGGCATAACAGGTACGCCTTTAACCCACTGCACCATCGCTCAGACCCTTAAAAGAGATGATAATTTTGGAGTATTTATACACACCAAAGACCACCATCTCCCAAGAGCACTAGAGCAAGTGAGGGGTCATTTTTACGTTTTTCATCAAATCCCTGTTAATATGGGAGAACACTGTGTCTATGCTTGATGCACAACTCTCCTAAACACGAGAGTGAAGTTACACAACTTTAGAACACTTTCCCACCAGGAGACTTGAACCCTAGCCAGCACAGAAGCCTTCCAGCAACTGGCATAACAGGTACGCCTTTAACCCACTGTACCACCGCTCAGACTCTTAAAAGAGATGATAATTTCGGAGTATTTATACACACCAAAGACAACCATCTCCCAAGAGCACTAGAGCATTAAGTGAGGGTCATTTTTACGTTTTTCATCAAGTCCCTGTTAATATGGGAGAACACTGTGTCTATGTTTGATGCACAACTCTCCTAAACACGAGAGTGAAGTTATACAACTTTAGAACACTTTCCCACCAGGAGACTCGAACCCTAGCCAGCACAGAAGCCTTCCAGCAACTGGCATAACAGGTACGCCTTTAACCCACAGCACCACCGCTCAGACCCTTAAAAGAGATGGTAATTTCGGAGTATTTATCATCGTCGTCATCTCTGTTAATAATAATAATAAAATATTACCAAAGACCACCATCTCCCAAGAGCACTAGAGCAAGTGAGGGGTCATTTTTACGTTTTTCATCAAATCCCTGTTAATATGGGAGAACACTGTGTCTATGCTTGATGCACAACTCTCCTAAACACGAGAGTGAAGTTACACAACTTTAGAACACTTTCCCACCAGGAGACTCGAACCCTAGCCAGCACAGAAGCCTTCCAGCAACTGGCATAACAGGTACGCCTTTAACCCACTGTACCACCGCTCAGACTCTTAAAAGAGATGATAATTTCGGAGTATTTATACACACCAAAGACAACCATCTCCCAAGAGCACTAGAGCATTAAGTGAGGGTCATTTTTACGTTTTTCATCAAGTCCCTGTTAATATGGGAGAACACTGTGTCTATGTTTGATGCACAACTCTCCTAAACACGAGAGTGAAGTTATACAACTTTAGAACACTTTCCCATCAGGAGACTCGAACCCTAGCCAGCACAGAATCCTTCCACGAAGTGGCATAACATGTACGCCTTTAATCCACTGCACCACGGCTCAGACCCTTAAAAGAGATGGTAATTTTGGAGTATTTATACACACCAAAGACCACCATCTCCCAAGAGCACTAGAGCAAGTGAGGGGTCATTTTTACGTTTTTCATCAAATCCCTGTTAATATGGGAGAACACTGTGTCTATGCTTGATGCACAACTCTCCTAAACACGAGAGTGAAGTTACACAACTTTAGAACACTTTCCCACCAGGAGACTCGAACCCTAGCCAGCACAGAAGCCTTCCAGCAACTGGCATAACAGGTACGCCTTTAACCCACTGTACCACCGCTCAGACTCTTAAAAGAGATGATAATTTCGGAGTATTTATACACACCAAAGACAACCATCTCCCAAGAGCACTAGAGCATTAAGTGAGGGTCATTTTTACGTTTTTCATCAAGTCCCTGTTAATATGGGAGAACACTGTGTCTATGTTTGATGCACAACTCTCCTAAACACGAGAGTGAAGTTATACAACTTTAGAACACTTTCCCACCAGGAGACTCGAACCCTAGCCAGCACAGAAGCCTTCCAGCAACTGGCATAACAGGTACGCCTTTAACCCACTGTACCACCGCTCAGACTCTTAAAAGAGATGATAATTTCGGAGTATTTATACACACCAAAGACAACCATCTCCCAAGAGCACTAGAGCATTAAGTGAGGGTCATTTTTACGTTTTTCATCAAGTCCCTGTTAATATGGGAGAACACTGTGTCTATGTTTGATGCACAACTCTCCTAAACACGAGAGTGAAGTTATACAACTTTAGAACACTTTCCCACCAGGAGACTCGAACCCTAGCCAGCACAGAAGCCTTCCAGCAACTGGCATAACAGGTACGCCTTTAACCCACTGCACCACCACTCAGACCCTTAAAAGAGATGGTAATTTCGGAGTATTTATCATCGTCGTCATCTCTGTTAATAATAATAATAATAATAATAAAATATTACCAAAGACCACCATCTCCCAAGAGCACTAGAGCAAGTGAGGGGTCATTTGTACGTTTTTCATCAAGTCCCTGTTAATATGGGAGAACACTGTGTCTATGCTTGATGCACAACTCTCCTAAACACGAGAGTGAAGTTATACAACTTTAGAACACTTTTCCACCAGGAGACTCGAACCCTAGCCAGCACAGAAGCCTTCCAGCAACTGGCATAACTGGTACGCCTTTACTCCACTGTACCACCGCTCAGACTCTTAAAAGAGATGGTAATTTCGGAGTATTTATACACACCAAAGACCACCATCTCCCAAGAGCACTAGAGGAAGTGAGGGGTCATTTTTACGTTTTTCATCATGTCCCTGTTAATATGGGAGAACACTGTGTCTATGCTTGATGCACAACTCTCCTAAACACGAGAGTGAAGTTATACAACTTTAGAACACTTTCCCACCAGGAGACTCGAACCCTAGCGAGCACAGAAGCCTTCCACGAAGTGGCATAACATGTACGCCTTTAATCCACTGCACCACGGCTCAGACCCTTAAAAGAGATGGTAATTTCGGAGTATTTATACACACCAAAGAACACCATCTCCCAAGAGAACTAGTGCAAGTGAGGGGTCATTTTTACGTTTTTCATCAAGACCCTGTTAATATGGGAGAACACTGTGTCTATGTTTGATGCACAACTCTCCTAAACACGAGAGTGAAGTTTTACAACTTTAGAACACTTTCCCACCAGGAGACTCGAACCCTAGCCAGCACAGAAGCCTTCAGGCAACTGGCATAACAGGTACGCCTTTAACCCACTGCACCACTGCTCAGACTCTTAAAAGAGATGATAATTTCGGAGTATTTATACACACCAAAGACCACCATCTCCCAAGAGCACTAGAGCATTAAGTGAGGGTCATTTTTACGTTTTTCATCAAGTCCCTGTTAATATGGGAGAACACTGTGTCTATGCTTGATGCACAACTCTCCTAAACACGAGAGGGAAGTTGTACAACTTTAGAACACTTTCCCACCAGGAGACTAGAACCCTAGCCAGCACAGAAGCCTTCCAGTAACTGGCGTAACAGGTACGCCTTTAACCCACTGCACCACCGCTCAGACCCTTAAAAGAGACTGTAATTTCGGAGTATTTATATACACCAAAAACCACCATTTCCCAAGAGCACTAGAGCAAGTGAGGGGTCATTTTTACGTTTTTCATCAAGTCCCTGTTAATATGGGAGAACACTGTGTCTATGCTTGATGCACAACACTCCTAAACATGAGAGTGAAGTTATACAACTTTAGAACACTTTCCCACCAGGAGACTCGAACCCTAGCCAGCACAGAAGCCTTCCAGCAACTGGCATAACAGGTACGCCTTTAACCCACTGCACCATCGCTCAGACCCTTAAAAGAGATGGTAATTTTGGAGTATTTATACACACCAAAGACCACCATCTCCCAAGAGCACTAGAGCAAGTGAGGGGTCATTTTTACGTTTTTCATCAAATCCCTGTTAATATGGGAGAACACTGTGTCTATGCTTGATGCACAACTCTCCTAAACACGAGAGTGAAGTTATACAACTTTAGAACACTTTCCCACCAGGAGACTCGAACCCTAGCCAGCACAGAAGCCTTCCAGCAACTGGCATAACAGGTACGCCTTTAACCCACTGCACCACCGCTCAGACCCTTAAAAAAAATTGTAATTTCGGAGTATTTATATACACCAAAGACCACCATTTCCCAAGAGCACTAGAGCAAGTGAGGGGCCATTTTTACGTTTTTCATCAAGTCCCTGTTAATATAGGAGAACACTGTGTCTATGCTTGATGCACAACTCTCCTAAACACGAGAGTGAAGTTATACAACTTTAGAACACTTTCCAACCAGGAGAATCGAACCCTAGCCAGCACAGAAGCCTTCCAGCAACTGGCATAAAAGGTACGCCTTTAACCCACTGCACCACCGCTCAGACCCTTAAAAGAGATGGTAATTTTGGAGTATTTATACACACCAAAGACCACCATCTCCCAAGAACACTAGAGCAAGTGAGGGGTCATTTTTACGTTTTTCATCAAGTCCCTGTTAATATGGGAGAACACTGTGTCTATGCTTGATGCACAACTCTCCTAAACACTAGAGTGAAGTTATACAACTTTAGAACACTTTCCCACCAGGAGACTCGAACCCTAGCCAGCACAGAAGCCTTCCAGCAACTGGCATAACAGGTACGCCTTTATCCCACTGCACCACCGCTCAGACCCTTAAAAGAGATGGTAATTTCGGAGTATTTATACACACCAAAGACCACCATCTCCCAAGAGCACTAGAGGAAGTGAGGGGTCATTTTTACGTTTTTCATCATGTCCCTGTTAATATGGGAGAATACTGTGTCTATGCTTGATGCACAACTCTCCTAAACACGAGAGTGAAGTTATACAACTTTAGAACACTTTCCCACCAGGAGACTCGAACCCTAGCCAGCACAGAATCCTTCCACGAAGTGGCATAACATGTACGCCTTTAATCCACTGCACCACGGCTCAGACCCTTAAAAGAGATGGTAATTTTGGAGTATTTATACACACCAAAGACCACCATCTCCCAAGAGCACTAGAGCAAGTGAGGGGTCATTTTTATGTTTTTCATCAAATCCCTGTTAATATGGGAGAACACTGTGTCTATGCTTGATGCACAACTCTCCTAAACACGAGAGTGAAGTTACACAACTTTAGAACACTTTCCCACCAGGAGACTCGAACCCTAGCCAGCACAGAAGCCTTCCAGCAACTGGCATAACAGGTACGCCTTTAACCCACTGTACCACCGCTCAGACTCTTAAAAGAGATGATAATTTCGGAGTATTTATACACACCAAAGACAACCATCTCCCAAGAGCACTAGAGCATTAAGTGAGGGTCATTTTTACGTTTTTCATCAAGTCCCTGTTAATATGGGAGAACACTGTGTCTATGTTTGATGCACAACTCTCCTAAACACGAGAGTGAAGTTATACAACTTTAGAACTCTTTCCCACCAGGAGACTCGAACCCTAGCCAGCACAGAAGCCTTCCAGCAACTGGCATAACAGGTACGCCTTTAACCCACTGCACCACCGCTCAGACCCTTAAAAGAGATGGTAATTTCGGAGTATTTATACACACCAAAGACCACCATCTCCCAAGAGCACTAGAGCAAGTGAGGGGTCATTTTTACGTTTTTCATCAAATCCCTGTTAATATGGGAGAACACTGTGTCTATGCTTGATGCACAACTCTCTTAAACACGAATGTGAAGTTATACAACTTTAGAACCCTTTCCCACCAGGAGACTCGAACCCTAGCCAGCACAGAAGCCTTCCAGACACTGGCATAACAGGTACGCCTTTAACCCACTGCCCCACCGCTCAGACCCTTAAAAGAGATGGTAATTTCGGAGTATTTATACACACCAAAGACCACCATCTCCCAAAAGCACTAGAGCAAGTGAGGGGTCATTTGTACGTTTTTCATCAAGTCCCTGTTAATATGGGAGAACACTGTGTCTATGCTTGATGCACAACTCTCTTAAACACGAGAGTGAAGTTATACAACTTTAGAACACTTTTCCACCAGGAGACTCGAACCCTAGCCAGCACAGAAGCCTTCCAGCAACTGGCATAACTGGTACGCCTTTACTCCACTGTACCACCGCTCAGACTCTTAAAAGAGATGGTAATTTCGGAGTATTTATACACACCAAAGACCACCATCTCCCAAGAGCACTAGAGGAAGTGAGGGGTCATTTTTACGTTTTTCATCATGTCCCTGTTAATATGGGAGAACACTGTGTCTATGCTTGATGCACAACTCTCCTAAACACGAGAGTGAAGTTATACAACTTTAGAACACTTTCTCACCAGGAGACTAGAAACCTAGCCAGCACAGAAGCCTTCAGGCAACTGGCATAACAGGTACGCCTTTAACCCACTGCACCACCGCTCAGACCCTTAAAAGAGATGGTAATTTCGGAGTATTTATACACACCAAAGACCACCATCTCCCAAGAGCACTAGAGCATTAAGTGAGGGTCATTTTTACGTTTTTCATCAAATCCCTGTTAATATGGGAGAACACTGTGTCTATTCTTGATGCACAACTCTCCTAAACACGAGAGTGAAGTTATACAACTTTAGAACACTTTCCCACCAGGAGACTCGAACCCTAGCCAGCACAGAAGCCTTCCAGCAACTGGCATAACAGGTACGCCTTTAACCCACTGCACCACCGCTCAGACCCTTAAAAGAGATGGTAATTTCGGAGTATTTATACACACCAAAGACCACCATCTCCCAAGAGCACTAGAGCAAGTGAGGGATCATTTTTACGTTTTTCATCAAGTCCCTGTTAATATGGGAGAACACTGTGTCTATGCTTGATGCACAACTCTCCTAAACACGAGAGTGAAGTTATACAACTTTAGAACACTTTTCCACCAGGAGACTCGAACCCTAGCCAGCACAGAAGCCTTCCAGCAACTGGCATAACAGGTACGCCTTTAACCCACTGTACCACCGCTCAGACTCTTAAAAGAGATGGTAATTTCAGAGTATTTATACACACCAAAGACCACCATCTCCCAAGAGCACTAGAGCAAGTGAGGGTCATTTTTACGTTTTTCATCAAGTCCCTGTTAATATGGGAGAACACTGTGTCTATGCTTGATGCACAACTCTCCTAAACACGAGAGTGAAGTTATACAACTTTAGAACACTTTCCAACCAGGAGAATCGAACCCTAGCCAGCACAGAAGCCTTCCAGCAACCAGCATAAAAGGTACGCCTTTAACCCACTGCATCACCGCTCAGACCCTAAAAAGAGATGGTAATTTCGGAGTATTTATACACACCAAAGACCACCATCTCCCAAGAGCACTAGAGCAAGTGAGGGGTCATTTTTACGTTTTTCATCAAGTCCCTGTTAATATGGGAGAACACTGTGTCTATGCTTGATCCACAACTCTCCTAAACACTAGAGTGAAGTTATACAAGTTTAGAACACTTTCCCACCAGGAGACTCGAACCCTATCCAGCACAGAAGCCTTCCAGCAAGTGGCATAACATGTACGCCTTTAACCCACTGCACCACCACTCAGACCCTTAAAAGAGATGGTAATTTCAGAGTATTTATACTCACCAAAGGACACCATCTCCCAAGAGCACTAGAGCAAGTGAGGGGTCATTTTTACGTTTTTCATCAAGTCCCTGTTAATATGGGAGAACACTGTGTCTATGTTTGATGCCCAACTCTCCTAAACACGAGAGTGAAGTTATACAACTTTAGAACACTTTCCCACCAGGAGACTCGAACCCTAGCCAGCACAGAAGCCTTCCAGCAACTGGCATAACAGGTACGCCTTTAACCCAATGCACCACCGCTCAGACCCTTAAAAGAGATGGTAATTTCGGAGTATTTATACACACCAAAGACCACCATCTCCCAAGAGCACTAGAGCAAGTGAGGGGTCATTTTTACGTTTTTCATCAAGTCCCTGTTAATATGGGAGAACACTGTGTCTATGCTTGATGCACAACTCTCCTAAACACGAGAGTGAAGTTATACAACTTTAGAACACTTTTCCACCAGGAGACTCGAACCCTAGCCAGCACAGAAGCCTTCCAGCAACTGGCATAACAGGTACGCCTTTAACCCACTGTACCACCGCTCAGACTCTTAAAAGAGATGGTAATTTCAGAGTATTTATACACACCAAAGACCACCATCTCCCAAGAGCACTAGAGCAAGTGAGGGTCATTTTTACGTTTTTCATCAAGTCCCTGTTAATATGGGAGAACACTGTGTCTATGCTTGATGCACAACTCTCCTAAACACGAGAGTGAAGTTATACAACTTTAGAACACTTTTCCACCAGGAGACTCGAACCCTAGCCAGCACAGAAGCCTTCCAGCAACTGGCATAACTGGTACGCCTTTACTCCACTGTACCACCGCTCAGACTCTTAAAAGAGATGGTAATTTCGGAGTATTTATCCACACCAAAGACCACCATCTCCCAAGAGCACTAGAGGAAGTGAGGGGTCATTTTTACGTTTTTCATCATGTCCCTGTTAATATGGGAGAACACTGTGTCTATGCTTGATGCACAACTCTCCTAAACACGAGAGTGAAGTTATACAACTTTAGAACACTTTCTCACCAGGAGACTCGAAACCTAGCCAGCACAGAAGCCTTCAGGCAACTGGCATAACAGGTACGCCTTTAACCCACTGTACCACCGCTCAGACTCTTAAAAGAGATGGTAATTTCAGAGTATTTATACACACCAAAGACCACCATCTCCCAAGAGCACTAGAGCAAGTGAGGGGTCATTTTTACGTTTTTCATCAAGTCCCTGTTAATATGGGAGAACACTGTGTCTATGCTTGATGCACAACTCTCCTAAACACGAGAGTGAAGTTATACAACTTTAGAACACTTTTCCACCAGGAGACTCGAACCCTAGCCAGCACAGAAGCCTTCCAGCAACTGGCATAACAGGTACGCCTTTAACCCACTGTACCACCGCTCAGACTCTTAAAAGAGATGGTAATTTCAGAGTATTTATACACACCAAAGACCACCATCTCCCAAGAGCACTAGAGCAAGTGAGGGTCATTTTTACGTTTTTCATCAAGTCCCTGTTAATATGGGAGAACACTGTGTCTATGCTTGATGCACAACTCTCCTAAACACGAGAGTGAAGTTATACAACTTTAGAACACTTTCCAACCAGGAGAATCGAACCCTAGCCAGCACAGAAGCCTTCCAGCAACCGGCATAAAAGGTACGCCTTTAACCCACTGCACCACCGCTCAGACCCTAAAAAGAGATGGTAATTTCGGAGTATTTATACACACCAAAGACCACCATCTCCCAAGCGCACTAGAGCAAGTGAGGGGTCATTTTTACGTTTTTCATCAAATCCCTGTTAATATGGGAGAACACTGTGTCTATTCTTGATGCACAACTCTCCTAAACACGAGAGTGAAGTTATACAACTTTAGAACACTTTTCCACCAGGAGACTCGAACCCTAGCCAGCACAGAAGCCTTCCAGCAACTGGCATAACTGGTTCGCCTTTACTCCACTGTACCACCGCTCAGACTCTTAAAAGAGATGGTAATTTCGGAGTATTTATACACACCAAAGACCACCATCTCCCAAGAGCACTAGAGCAAGTGAGGGGTCATTTGTACGTTTTTCATCAAGTCCCTGTTAATATGGGAGAACACTGTGTCTATGCTTGATGCACAACTCTCCTAAACACGAGAGTGAAGTTATACAAGTTTAGAACACTTTTCCACCAGGAGACTCGAACCCTATCCAGCACAGAAGCCTTCCAGCAAGTGGCATAACATGTACGCCTTTAACCCACTGCACCACCACTCAGACCCTTAAAAGAGATGGTAATTTCAGAGTATTTATACTCACCAAAGGACACCATCTCCCAAGAGCACTAGAGCAAGTGAGGGGTCATTTTTACGTTTTTCATCAAGTCCCTGTTAATATGGGAGAACACTGTGTCTATGTTTGATGCCCAACTCTCCTAAACACGAGAGTGAAGTTATACAACTTTAGAACACTTTCCCACCAGGAGACCCGAACCCTAGCCAGCACAGAAGCCTTCCAGCAACTGGCATAACAGGTACGCCTTCAACCCAATGCACCACCGCTCAGACCCTTAAAAGAGATGGTAATTTCGGAGTATTTATACACACCAAAGACCACCATCTCCCAAGAGCACTAGAGGAAGTGAGGGGTCATTTCTACGTTTTTCATCATGTCCCTGTTAATATGGGAGAACACTGTGTCTATGCTTGATGCACAACACTCCTAAACACGAGAGTGAAGTTATACAACTTTAGAACACTTTCCCACCAGGAGACTCGAACCCTAGCCAGCACAGAAGCCTTCCAGCAACTGGCATAACAGGTACGCCTTTAACCCACTGCACCATCGCTCAGACCCTTAAAAGAGATGGTAATTTTGGAGTATTTATACACACCAAAGACCAACATCTCCCAAGAGCACTAGAGCAAGTGAGGGGTCATTTTTACGTTTTTCATCAAATCCCTGTTAATATGGGAGAACACTGTGTCTATGTTTGATGCACAACTCTCCTAAACACGAGAGTGAAGTTATACAACTTTAGAACACTTTCCCACCAGGAGACTCGAACCCTAGCCAGCACAGAAGCCTTCCAGCAACTGGCATAACAGGTACGCCTTTAACCCACTGCACCACCGCTCAGACCCTTAAAAGAGATGGTAATTTCGGAGTATTTATCATCGTCGTCATCTCTGTTAATAATAATAATAATAATAATAAAATATTACCAAAGACCACCATCTCCCAAGAGCACTAGAGCAAGTGAGGGGTCATTTTTACGTTTTTCATCAAGTCCCTGTTAATATGGGAGAACACTGTGTCTATGCTTGATCCACAACTCTCCTAAACACTAGAGTGAAGTTATACAACTTTAGAACACTTTCCCACCAGGAGACTCGAACCCTAGCCAGCACAGAAGCCTTCCAGCAACTGGCATAACTGGTTCGCCTTTACTCCACTGTACCACCGCTCAGACTCTTAAAAGAGATGGTAATTTCGGAGTATTTATACACACCAAAGACCACCATCTCCCAACAGCACTAGAGCAAGTGAGGAGTCATTTGTACGTTTTTCATCAAGTCCCTGTTAATATGGGAGAACACTGTGTCTATGCTTGATGCACAACTCTCCTAAACACGAGAGTGAAGTTATACAACTTTAGAACACTTTCCCACCAGGAGACTCGAACCCTAGCCAGCACAGAAGCCTTCAGGCAACTGGCATAACAGGTACGCCTTTAACCCACTGCACCACCGCTCAGACTCTTAAAAGAGATGATAATTTCGGAGTATTTATACACACCAAAGACCACCATCTCCCAAGAGCACTAGAGCATTAAGTGAGGGTCATTTTTACGTTTTTCATCAAATCCCTGTTAATATGGGAGAACACTGTGTCTATTCTTGATACACAACTCTCCTAAACACGAGAGTGAAGTTATACAACTTTAGAACACTTTCCCACCAGGAGACTCGAACCCTAGCCAGCACAGAAGCCTTCCAGGAAGTGGCATAACATGTACGCCTTTAATCCACTGCACCACGGAACAGACCCTTAAAAGAGATGGTAATTTCGGAGTATTTATACACACCAAAGAACACCATCTCCCAAGAGCACTAGAGCAAGTGAGGGGTCATTTTTACGTTTTTCATCAAATCCCTGTTAATATGGGAGAATACTGTGTCTATGCTTGATGCACAACTCTCCTAAACACGAGAGTGAAGTTATACAACTTTAGAACACTTTCCCACCAGGAGACTCGAACCCTAGCCAGCACAGAAGCCTTCCAGCAACTGGCATAACAGGTATGCCTTTAACTCACTGCACCACCGCTCAGACCCTTAAAAAAGATGGTAATTTCGGAGTATTTATACACACTAAAGACCACCATTTCCCAAGAGCACTAGAGCAAGTGAGGGGTCATTTGTACGTTTTTCATCAAGTCCCTGTTAATATGGGAGAACACTGTGTCTATGCTTGATGCACAACACTCCTAAACATGAGAGTGAAGTTATACAACTTTAGAACACTTTCCCACCAGGAGACTCGAACCCTAGCCAGCACAGAAGCCTTCCAGCAACTGGCATAACAGGTACGCCTTTAACCCACTGCACCACCGCTCAGACCCTTAAAAGAGATGGTAATTTCGGAGTTTTTATACACACCAAAGAACACCATCTCCCAAGAGCACTAGAGCAAGTGAGGGGTCATTTTTACGTTTTTCATCAAATCCCTGTTAATATGGGAGAACACTGTGTCTATGCTTGATGGACAACACTCCTAAACACGAGAGTGAAGTTATACAACTTTAGAACACTTTCCCACCAGGAGACTCGAACCCTAGCCAGCACAGAAGCCTTCCAGGAAGTGGCATAACATGTACGCCTTTAACCCACTGCACCACGGCACAGACCCTTAAAAGAGATGGTAATTTCGGAGTATTTATACACACCAAAGACCACCATCTCCCAAGAGCACTAGAGCAAGTGAGGGGTCATTTTTACGTTTTTCATCAAGTCCCTGTTAATATGGGAGAACACTGTGTCTATGCTTGATGCACAACTCTCCTAAACACGAGAGTGAAGTTATACAACTTTAGAACACTTTTCCACCAGGAGACTCGAACCCTAGCCAGCACAGAAGCCTTCCAGCAACTGGCATAACAGGTACGCCTTTAACCCACTGTACCACCGCTCAGACTCTTAAAAGAGATGGTAATTTCAGAGTATTTATACACACCAAAGACCACCATCTCCCAAGAGCACTAGAGCAAGTGAGGGTCATTTTTACGTTTTTCATCAAGTCCCTGTTAATATGGGAGAACACTGTGTCTATGCTTGATGCACAACTCTCCTAAACACGAGAGTGAAGTTATACAACTTTAGAACACTTTTCCACCAGGAGACTCGAACCCTAGCCAACACAGAAGCCTTCCAGCAACTGGCATAACTGGTACGCCTTTACTCCACTGTACCACCGCTCAGACTCTTAAAAGAGATGGTAATTTCGGAGTATTTATCCACACCAAAGACCACCATCTCCCAAGAGCACTAGAGGAAGTGAGGGGTCATTTTTACGTTTTTCATCATGTCCCTGTTAATATGGGAGAACACTGTGTCTATGCTTGATGCACAACTCTCCTAAACACGAGAGTGAAGTTATACAACTTTAGAACACTTTCTCACCAGGAGACTCGAAACCTAGCCAGCACAGAAGCCTTCAGGCAACTGGCATAACAGGTACGCCTTTAACCCACTGTACCACCGCTCAGACTCTTAAAAGAGATGGTAATTTCAGAGTATTTATACACACCAAAGACCACCATCTCCCAAGAGCACTAGAGCAAGTGAGGGTCATTTTTACGTTTTTCATCAAGTCCCTGTTAATATGGGAGAACACTGTGTCTATGCTTGATGCACAACTCTCCTAAACACGAGAGTGAAGTTATACAACTTTAGAACACTTTCCAACCAGGAGAATCGAACCCTAGCCAGCACAGAAGCCTTCCAGCAACCGGCATAAAAGGAACGCCTTTAACCCACTGCACCACCGCTCAGAGCCTAAAAAGAGATGGTAATTTCGGAGTATTTATACACACCAAAGACCACCATCTCCCAAGAGCACTAGAGCAAGTGAGGGGTCATTTTTACGTTTTTCATCAAGTCCCTGTTAATATGGGAGAACACTGTGTCTATGCTTGATCCACAACTCTCCTAAACACTAGAGTGAAGTTATACAACTTTAGAACACTTTCACACCAGGAGACTCGAACCCTATCCAGCACAGAAGCCTTCCAGGAAGTGGCATAACATGTACGCCTTTAACCCACTGCACCACCACTCAGACCCTTAAAAGAGATGGTAATTTCAGAGTATTTATACTCACCAAAGGACACCATCTCCCAAGAGCACTAGAGCAAGTGAGGGGTCATTTTTACGTTTTTCATCAAGTCCCTGTTAATATGGGAGAACACTGTGTCTATGTTTGATGCCCAACTCTCCTAAACACGAGAGTGAAGTTATACAACTTTAGAACACTTTCCCACCAGGAGACTCGAACCCTAGCCAGCACAGAAGCCTTCCAGCAACTGGCATAACAGGTACGCCTTTAACCCAATGCACCACCGCTCAGACCCTTAAAAGAGATGGTAATTTCGGAGTATTTATACACACCAAAGACCACCATCTCCCAAGAGCACTAGAGGAAGTGAGGGGTCATTTCTACGTTTTTCATCATGTCCCTGTTAATATGGGAGAACACTGTGTCTATGCTTGATGCACAACACTCCTAAACACGAGAGTGAAGTTATACAACTTTAGAACACTTTCCCACCAGGAGACTCGAACCCTAGCCAGCACAGAAGCCTTCCAGCAACTGGCATAACAGGTACGCCTTTAACCCACTGCACCATCGCTCAGACCCTTAAAAGAGATGGTAATTTTGGAGTATTTATACACACCAAAGACCAACATCTCCCCAGAGCACTAGAGCAAGTGAGGGGTCATTTTTACGTTTTTCATCAAATCCCTGTTAATATGGGAGAACACTGTGTCTATGCTTGATGCACAACTCTCCTAAACACGAGAGTGAAGTTACACAACTTTAGAACACTTTCCCACCAGGAGACTCGAACCCTAGCCAGCACAGAAGCCTTCCAGCAACTGGCATAACAGGTACGCCTTTAACCCACTGTACCACCGCTCAGACTCCTAAAAGAGATGATAATTTTGGAGTATTTATACACACCAAAGACAACAATCACCCAAGAGCACTAGAGCATTAAGTGAGGGTCATTTTTACGTTTTTCATCAAGTCCCTGTTAATATGGGAGAACACTGTGTCTATGTTTGATGCACAACTCTCCTAAACACGAGAGTGAAGTTATACAACTTTAGAACACTTTCCCACCAGGAGACTCGAACCCTAGCCAGCACAGAAGCCTTCCAGCAACTGGCATAACAGGTACGCCTTTAACCCACTGCACCACCGCTCAGACCCTTAAAAGAGATGGTAATTTCGGAGTATTTATCATCGTCGTCATCTCTGTTAATAATAATAATAATAATAATAAAATATTACCAAAGACCACCATCTCCCAAGAGCACTAGAGCAAGTGAGGGGTCATTTTTACGTTTTTCATCAAATCCCTGTTAATATGGGAGAACACTGTGTCTATGCTTGATGCACAACTCTCCTAAACACGAGAGTGAAGTTATACAACTTTAGAACGCTTTCCCACCAGGAGACTCGAACCCTAGCCAGCACAGAAGCCTTCCAGCAACTGGCATAACAGGTACTCCTTTAACCCACTGCACCACCGCTCAGACCCTTAAAAGAGATGGTAATTTCGGAGTATTTATACACACCAAAGACCACCATCTCCCAAGAGCACTAGAGCAAGTGAGGGGTCATTTGTACGTTTTTCATCAAGTCCCTGTTAATATATGGGAGAACACTGTGTCTATGCTTGATGCACAACTCTCCTAAACACGAGAGTGAAGTTATACAACTTTAGAACACTTTTCCACCAGGAGACTCGAACCCTAGCCAGCACAGAAGCCTTCCAGCAACTGGCATAACTGGTACGCCTTTACTCCACTGTACCACCGCTCAGACTCTTAAAAGAGATGGTAATTTCGGAGTATTTATACACACCAAAGACCACCATCTCCCAAGAGCACTAGAGGAAGTGAGGGGTCATTTTTACGTTTTTCATCATGTCCCTGTTAATATGGGAGAACACTGTGTCTATGCTTGATGCACAACTCTCCTAAACACGAGAGTGAAGTTATACAACTTTAGAACACTTTCCCACCAGGAGACTCGAACCCTAGCCAGCACAGAAGCCTTCCAGGAAGTGGCATAACATGTACGCCTTTAATCCACTGCACCACGGAACAGACCCTTAAAAGAGATGGTAATTTCGGAGTATTTATACACACCAAAGAACACCATCTCCCAAGAGCACTAGAGCAAGTGAGGGGTCATTTTTACGTTTTTCATCAAATCCCTGTTAATATGGGAGAATACTGTGTCTATGCTTGATGCACAACTCTCCTAAACACGAGAGTGAAGTTATACAACTTTAGAACACTTTCCCACCAGGAGACTCGAACCCTAGCCAGCACAGAAGCCTTCCAGCAACTGGCATAACAGGTACGCCTTTAACCCACTGCACCACCGCTCAGACCCTTAAAAGAGATGGTAATTTCGGAGTTTTTATACACACCAAAGAACACCATCTCCCAAGAGCACTAGAGCAAGTGAGGGGTCATTTTTACGTTTTTCATCAAATCCCTGTTAATATGGGAGAACACTGTGTCTATGCTTGATGGACAACACTCCTAAACACGAGAGTGAAGTTATACAACTTTAGAACACTTTCCCACCAGGAGACTCGAACCCTAGCCAGCACAGAAGCCTTCCAGGAAGTGGCATAACATGTACGCCTTTAACCCACTGCACCACGGCACAGACCCTTAAAAGAGATGGTAATTTCGGAGTATTTATACACACCAAAGACCACCATCTCCCAAGAGCACTAGAGCAAGTGAGGGGTCATTTTTACGTTTTTCATCAAGTCCCTGTTAATATGGGAGAACACTGTGTCTATGCTTGATGCACAACTCTCCTAAACACGAGAGTGAAGTTATACAACTTTAGAACACTTTTCCACCAGGAGACTCGAACCCTAGCCAGCACAGAAGCCTTCCAGCAACTGGCATAACAGGTACGCCTTTAACCCACTGTACCACCGCTCAGACTCTTAAAAGAGATGGTAATTTCAGAGTATTTATACACACCAAAGACCACCATCTCCCAAGAGCACTAGAGCAAGTGAGGGTCATTTTTACGTTTTTCATCAAGTCCCTGTTAATATGGGAGAACACTGTGTCTATGCTTGATGCACAACTCTCCTAAACACGAGAGTGAAGTTATACAACTTTAGAACACTTTTCCACCAGGAGACTCGAACCCTAGCCAGCACAGAAGCCTTCCAGCAACTGGCATAACTGGTACGCCTTTACTCCACTGTACCACCGCTCAGACTCTTAAAAGAGATGGTAATTTCGGAGTATTTATCCACACCAAAGACCACCATCTCCCAAGAGCACTAGAGGAAGTGAGGGGTCATTTTTACGTTTTTCATCATGTCCCTGTTAATATGGGAGAACACTGTGTCTATGCTTGATGCACAACTCTCCTAAACACGAGAGTGAAGTTATACAACTTTAGAACACTTTCTCACCAGGAGACTCGAAACCTAGCCAGCACAGAAGCCTTCAGGCAACTGGCATAACAGGTACGCCTTTAACCCACTGTACCACCGCTCAGACTCTTAAAAGAGATGGTAATTTCAGAGTATTTATACACACCAAAGACCACCATCTCCCAAGAGCACTAGAGCAAGTGAGGGTCATTTTTACGTTTTTCATCAAGTCCCTGTTAATATGGGAGAACACTGTGTCTATGCTTGATGCACAACTCTCCTAAACACGAGAGTGAAGTTATACAACTTTAGAACACTTTCCAACCAGGAGAATCGAACCCTAGCCAGCACAGAAGCCTTCCAGCAACCGGCATAAAAGGTACGCCTTTAACCCACTGCACCACCGCTCAGAGCCTAAAAAGAGATGGTAATTTCGGAGTATTTATACACACCAAAGACCACCATCTCCCAAGAGCACTAGAGCAAGTGAGGGGTCATTTGTACGTTTTTCATCAAGTCCCTGTTAATATATGGGAGAACACTGTGTCTATGCTTGATCCACAACTCTCCTAAACACTAGAGTGAAGTTATACAACTTTAGAACACTTTCCCACCAGGAGACTCGAACCCTATCCAGCACAGAAGCCTTCCAGGAAGTGGCATAACATGTACGCCTTTAACCCACTGCACCACCACTCAGACCCTTAAAAGAGATGGTAATTTCAGAGTATTTATACTCACCAAAGGACACCATCTCCCAAGAGCACTAGAGCAAGTGAGGGGTCATTTTTACGTTTTTCATCAAGTCCCTGTTAATATGGGAGAACACTGTGTCTATGTTTGATGCCCAACTCTCCTAAACACGAGAGTGAAGTTATACAACTTTAGAACACTTTCCCACCAGGAGACTCGAACCCTAGCCAGCACAGAAGCCTTCCAGCAACTGGCATAACAGGTACGCCTTTAACCCAATGCACCACCGCTCAGACCCTTAAAAGAGATGGTAATTTCGGAGTATTTATACACACCAAAGACCACCATCTCCCAAGAGCACTAGAGCAAGTGAGGGGTCATTTTTACGTTTTTCATCAAGTCCCTGTTAATATGGGAGAACACTGTGTCTATGCTTGATGCACAACTCTCGTAAACACGAGAGTGAAGTTATACAACTTTAGAACACTTTTCCACCAGGAGACTCGAACCCTAGCCAGCACAGAAGCCTTCCAGCAACTGGCATAACAGGTACGCCTTTAACCTACTGTACCACCGCTCAGACTCTTAAAAGAGATGGTAATTTCAGAGTATTTATACACACCAAAGACCACCATCTCCCAAGAGCACTAGAGCAAGTGAGGGTCATTTTTACGTTTTTCATCAAGTCCCTGTTAATATGGGAGAACACTGTGTCTATGCTTGATGCACAACTCTCCTAAACACGAGAGTGAAGTTATACAACTTTAGAACACTTTCCAACCAGGAGAATCGAACCCTAGCCAGCACAGAAGCCTTCCAGCAACCGGCATAAAAGGTACGCCTTTAACCCACTGCACCACCGCTCAGACCCTAAAAAGAGATGGTAATTTCGGAGTATTTATACACACCAAAGACCACCATCTCCCAAGCGCACTAGAGCAAGTGAGGGGTCATTTTTACGTTTTTCATCAAGTCCCTGTTAATATGGGAGAACACTGTGTCTATGCTTGATCCACAACTCTCCTAAACACTAGAGTGAAGTTATAGAACTTTAGAACACTTTCCCACCAAGAGACTCGAACCCTATCCAGCACAGAAGCCTTCCAGCAAGTGGCATAACATGTACGCCTTTAACCCACTGCACCACCACTCAGACCCTTAAAAGAGATGGTAATTTCAGAGTATTTATACTCACCAAAGGACACCATCTCCCAAGAGCACTAGAGCAAGTGAGGGGTCATTTTTACGTTTTTCATCAAGTCCCTGTTAATATGGGAGAACACTGTGTCTATGTTTGATGCCCAACTCTCCTAAACACGAGAGTGAAGTTATACAACTTTAGAACACTTTCCCACCAGGAGACTCGAACCCTAGCCAGCACAGAAGCCTTCCAGCAACTGGCATAACAGGTACGCCTTTAACCCAATGCACCACCGCTCAGACCCTTAAAAGAGATGGTAATTTCGGAGTATTTATACACACCAAAGACCACCATCTCCCAAGAGCACTAGAGCAAGTGAGGGGTCATTTTTACGTTTTTCATCAAGTCCCTGTTAATATGGGAGAACACTGTGTCTATGCTTGATGCACAACTCTCGTAAACACGAGAGTGAAGTTATACAACTTTAGAACACTTTTCCACCAGGAGACTCGAACCCTAGCCAGCACAGAAGCCTTCCAGCAACTGGCATAACAGGTACGCCTTTAACCCACTGTACCACCGCTCAGACTCTTAAAAGAGATGGTAATTTCAGAGTATTTATACACACCAAAGACCACCATCTCCCAAGAGCACTAGAGCAAGTGAGGGTCATTTTTACGTTTTTCATCAAGTCCCTGTTAATATGGGAGAACACTGTGTCTATGCTTGATGCACAACTCTCCTAAACACGAGAGTGAAGTTATACAACTTTAGAACACTTTCCAACCAGGAGAACCGAACCCTAGCCAGCACAGAAGCCTTCCAGCAACCGGCATAAAAGGTACGCCTTTAACCCACTGCACCACCGCTCAGACCCTAAAAAGAGATGGTAATTTCGGAGTATTTATACACACCAAAGACCACCATCTCCCAAGCGCACTAGAGCAAGTGAGGGGTCATTTTTACGTTTTTCATCAAGTCCCTGTTAATATGGGAGAACACTGTGTCTATGCTTGATCCACAACTCTCCTAAACACTAGAGTGAAGTTATACAACTTTAGAACACTTTCCCACCAAGAGACTCGAACCCTATCCAGCACAGAAGCCTTCCAGCAAGTGGCATAACATGTACGCCTTTAACCCACTGCACCACCACTCAGACCCTTAAAAGAGATGGTAATTTCAGAGTATTTATACTCACCAAAGGACACCATCTCCCAAGAGCACTAGAGCAAGTGAGGGGTCATTTTTACGTTTTTCATCAAGTCCCTGTTAATATGGGAGAACACTGTGTCTATATTTGATGCCCAACTCTCCTAAACACGAGAGTGAAGTTATACAACTTTAGAACACTTTCCCACCAGGAGACTCGAACCCTAGCCAGCACAGAAGCCTTCCAGCAACTGGCATAACAGGTACGCCTTTAACCCAATGCACCACCGCTCAGACCCTTAAAAGAGATGGTAATTTCGGAGTATTTATACACACCAAAGACCACCATCTCCCAAGAGCACTAGAGGAAGTGAGGGGTCATTTCTACGTTTTTCATCATGTCCCTGTTAATATGGGAGAACACTGTGTCTATGCTTGATGCACAACACTCCTAAACACGAGAGTGAAGTTATACAACTTTAGAACACTTTCCCACCAGGAGACTCGAACCCTAGCCAGCACAGAAGCCTTCCAGCAACTGGCATAACAGGTACGCCTTTAACCCACTGCACCATCGCTCAGACCCTTAAAAGAGATGGTAATTTTGGAGTATTTATACACACCAAAGACCAACATCTCCCAAGAGCACTAGAGCAAGTGAGGGGTCATTTTTACGTTTTTCATCAAATCCCTGTTAATATGGGAGAACACTGTGTCTATGCTTGATGCACAACTCTCCTAAACACGAGAGTGAAGTTACACAACTTTAGAACACTTTCCCACCAGGAGACTCGAACCCTAGCCAGCACAGAAGCCTTCCAGCAACTGGCATAACAGGTACGCCTTTAACCCACTGTACCACCGCTCAGACTCCTAAAAGAGATGATAATTTTGGAGTATTTATACACACCAAAGACAACCATCTCCCAAGAGCACTAGAGCATTAAGTAAGGGTCATTTTTACGTTTTTCATCAAGTCCCTGTTAATATGGGAGAACACTGTGTCTATGTTTGATGCACAACTCTCCTAAACACGAGAGTGAAGTTATACAACTTTAGAACACTTTCCCACCAGGAGACTCGAACCCTAGCCAGCACAGAAGCCTTCCAGCAACTGGCATAACAGGTACGCCTTTAACCCACTGCACCACCGCTCAGACCCTTAAAAGAGATGGTAATTTCGGAGTATTTATCATCGTCGTCATCTCTGTTAATAATAATAATAATAATAATAAAATATTACCAAAGACCACCATCTCCCAAGAGCACTAGAGCAAGTGAAGGGTCATTTTTACGTTTTTCATCAAATCCCTGTTAATATGGGAGAACACTGTGTCTATGCTTGATGCACAACTCTCCTAAACACGAGAGTGAAGTTATACAACTTTAGAACGCTTTCCCACCAGGAGACTCGAACCCTAGCCAGCACAGAAGCCTTCCAGCAACTGGCATAACAGGTACTCCTTTAACCCACTGCACCACCGCTCAGACCCTTAAAAGAGATGGTAATTTCGGAGTATTTATACACACCAAAGACCACCATCTCCCAAGAGCACTAGAGCAAGTGAGGGGTCATTTGTACGTTTTTCATCAAGTCCCTGTTAATATATGGGAGAACACTGTGTCTATGCTTGATGCACAACTCTCCTAAACACGAGAGTGAAGTTATACAACTTTAGAACACTTTTCCACCAGGAGACTCGAACCCTAGCCAGCACAGAAGCCTTCCAGCAACTGGCATAACTGGTACGCCTTTACTCCACTGTACCACCGCTCAGACTCTTAAAAGAGATGGTAATTTCGGAGTATTTATACACACCAAAGACCACCATCTCCCAAGAGCACTAGAGGAAGTGAGGGGTCATTTTTACGTTTTTCATCATGTCCCTGTTAATATGGGAGAACACTGTGTCTATGCTTGATGCACAACTCTCCTAAACACGAGAGTGAAGTTATACAAGTTTAGAACACTTTTCCACCAGGAGACTCGAACCCTATCCAGCACAGAAGCCTTCCAGCAAGTGGCATAACAGGTACGCCTTTAACCCACTGCACCACCGCTCAGACTCTTAAAAGAGATGATAATTTTGGAGTATTTATACATACCAAAGACCACCATCTCCCAAGAGCACTAGAGCATTAAGTGAGGGTCATTTTTACGTTTTTCATCAAATCCCTGTTAATATGGGAGAACACTGTGTCTATTCTTGATGCACAACTCTCCTAAACACGAGAGTGAAGTTATACAACTTTAGAACACTTTTCCACCAGGAGACTCGAACCCTAGCCAGTACAGAAGCCTTCCAGCAACTGGCATAACTGGTTCGCCTTTACTCCACTGTACCACCGCTCAGACTCTTAAAAGAGATGGTAATTTCGGAGCATTTATACACACCAAAGACCACCATCTCCCAAGAGCACTAGAGCAAGTGAGGGGTCATTTGTACGTTTTTCATCAAGTCCCTGTTAATATGGGAGAACACTGTGTCTATGCTTGATGCACAACTCTCCTAATCACGAGAGTGAAGTTATACAAGTTTAGAACACTTTTCCACCAGGAGACTCGAACCCTATCCAGCACAGAAGCCTTCCAACAAGTGGCATAACATGTACGCCTTTAACCCACTGCACCACCACTCAGACACTTAAAAGAGATGGTAATTTCAGAGTATTTATACTCACCAAAGGACACCATCTCCCAAGAGCACTAGAGCAAGTGAGGGGTCATTTTTACGTTTTTCATCAAATCCCTGTTAATATGGGAGAACACTGTGTCTATGTTTGATGCACAACTCTCCTAAACACGAGAGTGAAGTTATACAACTTTAGAACACTTTCCCACCAGGAGACTCGAACCCTAGCCAGCACAGAAGCCTTCCAGCAACTGGCATAACAGGTACGCCTTTAACCCACTGCACCACCGCTCAGACCCTTAAAAGAGATGGTAATTTCGGAGTATTTATCATCGTCGTCATCTCTGTTAATAATAATAATAATAATAATAAAATATTACCAAAGACCACCATCTCCCAAGAGCACTAGAGCAAGTGAGGGGTCATTTTTACGTTTTTCATCAAATCCCTGTTAATATGGGAGAACACTGTGTCTATGCTTGATGCACAACTCTCCTAAACACGAGAGTGAAGTTATACAACTTTAGAACGCTTTCCCACCAGGAGACTCGAACCCTAGCCAGCACAGAAGCCTTCCAGCAACTGGCATAACAGGTACGCCTTTAACCCACTGCACCATCGCTCAGACCCTTAAAAGAGATGGTAATTTTGGAGTATTTATACACACCAAAGACCAACATCTCCCAAGAGCACTAGAGCAAGTGAGGGGTCATTTTTACGTTTTTCATCAAATCCCTGTTAATATGGGAGAACACTGTGTCTATGCTTGATGCACAACTCTCCTAAACACGAGAGTGAAGTTACACAACTTTAGAACACTTTCCCACCAGGAGACTCGAACCCTAGCCAGCACAGAAGCCTTCCAGCAACTGGCATAACAGGTACGCCTTTAACCCACTGTACCACCGCTCAGACTCCTAAAAGAGATGATAATTTTGGAGTATTTATACACACCAAAGACAACCATCTCCCAAGAGCACTAGAGCATTAAGTAAGGGTCATTTTTACGTTTTTCATCAAGTCCCTGTTAATATGGGAGAACACTGTGTCTATGTTTGATGCACAACTCTCCTAAACACGAGAGTGAAGTTATACAACTTTAGAACACTTTCCCACCAGGAGACTCGAACCCTAGCCAGCACAGAAGCCTTCCAGCAACTGGCATAACAGGTACGCCTTTAACCCACTGCACCACCGCTCAGACCCTTAAAAGAGATGGTAATTTCGGAGTATTTATCATCGTCGTCATCTCTGTTAATAATAATAATAATAATAATAAAATATTACCAAAGACCACCATCTCCCAAGAGCACTAGAGCAAGTGAAGGGTCATTTTTACGTTTTTCATCAAATCCCTGTTAATATGGGAGAACACTGTGTCTATGCTTGATGCACAACTCTCCTAAACACGAGAGTGAAGTTATACAACTTTAGAACGCTTTCCCACCAGGAGACTCGAACCCTAGCCAGCACAGAAGCCTTCCAGCAACTGGCATAACAGGTACTCCTTTAACCCACTGCACCACCGCTCAGACCCTTAAAAGAGATGGTAATTTCGGAGTATTTATACACACCAAAGACCACCATCTCCCAAGAGCACTAGAGCAAGTGAGGGGTCATTTGTACGTTTTTCATCAAGTCCCTGTTAATATATGGGAGAACACTGTGTCTATGCTTGATGCACAACTCTCCTAAACACGAGAGTGAAGTTATACAACTTTAGAACACTTTTCCACCAGGAGACTCGAACCCTAGCCAGCACAGAAGCCTTCCAGCAACTGGCATAACTGGTACGCCTTTACTCCACTGTACCACCGCTCAGACTCTTAAAAGAGATGGTAATTTCGGAGTATTTATACACACCAAAGACCACCATCTCCCAAGAGCACTAGAGGAAGTGAGGGGTCATTTTTACGTTTTTCATCATGTCCCTGTTAATATGGGAGAACACTGTGTCTATGCTTGATGCACAACTCTCCTAAACACGAGAGTGAAGTTATACAAGTTTAGAACACTTTTCCACCAGGAGACTCGAACCCTATCCAGCACAGAAGCCTTCCAGCAAGTGGCATAACAGGTACGCCTTTAACCCACTGCACCACCGCTCAGACTCTTAAAAGAGATGATAATTTTGGAGTATTTATACATACCAAAGACCACCATCTCCCAAGAGCACTAGAGCATTAAGTGAGGGTCATTTTTACGTTTTTCATCAAATCCCTGTTAATATGGGAGAACACTGTGTCTATTCTTGATGCACAACTCTCCTAAACACGAGAGTGAAGTTATACAACTTTAGAACACTTTTCCACCAGGAGACTCGAACCCTAGCCAGTACAGAAGCCTTCCAGCAACTGGCATAACTGGTTCGCCTTTACTCCACTGTACCACCGCTCAGACTCTTAAAAGAGATGGTAATTTCGGAGCATTTATACACACCAAAGACCACCATCTCCCAAGAGCACTAGAGCAAGTGAGGGGTCATTTGTACGTTTTTCATCAAGTCCCTGTTAATATGGGAGAACACTGTGTCTATGCTTGATGCACAACTCTCCTAAACACGAGAGTGAAGTTATACAAGTTTAGAACACTTTTCCACCAGGAGACTCGAACCCTATCCAGCACAGAAGCCTTCCAGCAAGTGGCATAACATGTACGCCTTTAACCCACTGCACCACCACTCAGACACTTAAAAGAGATGGTAATTTCAGAGTATTTATACTCACCAAAGGACACCATCTCCCAAGAGCACTAGAGCAAGTGAGGGGTCATTTTTACGTTTTTCATCAAATCCCTGTTAATATGGGAGAACACTGTGTCTATGTTTGATGCACAACTCTCCTAAACACGAGAGTGAAGTTATACAACTTTAGAACACTTTCCCACCAGGAGACTCGAACCCTAGCCAGCACAGAAGCCTTCCAGCAACTGGCATAACAGGTACGCCTTTAACCCACTGCACCACCGCTCAGACCCTTAAAAGAGATGGTAATTTCGGAGTATTTATCATCGTCGTCATCTCTGTTAATAATAATAATAATAATAATAAAATATTACCAAAGACCACCATCTCCCAAGAGCACTAGAGCAAGTGAGGGGTCATTTTTACGTTTTTCATCAAATCCCTGTTAATATGGGAGAACACTGTGTCTATGCTTGATGCACAACTCTCCTAAACACGAGAGTGAAGTTATACAACTTTAGAACGCTTTCCCACCAGGAGACTCGAACCCTAGCCAGCACAGAAGCCTTCCAGCAACTGGCATAACAGGTACTCCTTTAACCCACTGCACCACCGCTCAGACCCTTAAAAGAGATGGTAATTTCGGAGTATTTATACACACCAAAGACCACCATCTCCCAAGAGCACTAGAGCATTAAGTGAGGGTCATTTTTACGTTTTTCATCAAATCCCTGTTAATATGGGAGAACACTGTGTCTATTCTTGATGCACAACTCTCCTAAACACGAGAGTGAAGTTATACAACTTTAGAACACTTTTCCACCAGGAGACTCGAACCCTAGCCAGCACAGAAGCCTTCCAGCAACTGGCATAACTGGTTCGCCTTTACTCCACTGTACCACCGCTCAGACTCTTAAAAGAGATGGTAATTTCGGAGTATTTATACACACCAAAGACCACCTTCTCCCAAGAGCACTAGAGCAAGTGAGGGGTCATTTGTACGTTTTTCATCAAGTCCCTGTTAATATGGGAGAACACTGTGTCTATGCTTGATGCACAACTCTCCTAAACACGAGAGTGAAGTTATACAACTTTAGAACACTTTTCCACCAGGAGACTCGAACCCTAGCCAGCACAGAAGCCTTCCAGCAACTGGCATAACTGGTACGCCTTTACTCCACTGTACCACCACTCAGACTCTTAAAAGAGATGGTAATTTCGGAGTATTTATACACACCAAAGACCACCATCTCCCAAGAGCACTAGAGGAAGTTAGGGATCATTTTTACGTTTTTCATCATGTCCCTGTTAATATAGGAGAACACTGTGTCTATGCTTGATGCACAACTCTCCTAAACACGAGAGTGAAGTTATACAACTTTAGATCTTTTTCCCACCAGGAGACTCGAACCCTAGCCAGCACAGAAGCCTTCCAGCAACTGGCATAACAGGTACGCCTTTAACCCACTGCACCATCGCTCAGACCCTTAAAAGAGATGGTAATTTTGGAGTATTTATACACACCAAAGACCAACATCTCCCAAGAGCACTAGAGCAAGTGAGGGGTCATTTTTACGTTTTTCATCAAATCCCTGTTAATATGGGAGAACACTGTGTCTATGTTTGATGCACAACTCTCCTAAACACGAGAGTGAAGTTATACAACTTTAGAACACTTTCCCACCAGGAGACTCGAACCCTAGCCAGCACAGAAGCCTTCCAGCAACTGGCATAACAGGTACGCCTTTAACCCACTGCACCACCGCTCAGACCCTTAAAAGAGATGGTAATTTCGGAGTATTTATCATCGTCGTCATCTCTGTTAATAATAATAATAATAATAATAAAATATTACCAAAGACCACCATCTCCCAAGAGCACTAGAGCAAGTGAGGGGTCATTTTTACGTTTTTCATCAAATCCCTGTTAATATGGGAGAACACTGTGTCTATGCTTGATGCACAACTCTCCTAAACACGAGAGTGAAGTTATACAACTTTAGAACGCTTTCCCACCAGGAGACTCGAACCCTAGCCAGCACAGAAGCCTTCCAGCAACTGGCATAACAGGTACTCCTTTAACCCACTGCACCACCGCTCAGACCCTTAAAAGAGATGGTAATTTCGGAGTATTTATACACACCAAAGACCACCATCTCCCAAGAGCACTAGAGCATTAAGTGAGGGTCATTTTTACGTTTTTCATCAAATCCCTGTTAATATGGGAGAACACTGTGTCTATTCTTGATGCACAACTCTCCTAAACACGAGAGTGAAGTTATACAACTTTAGAACACTTTTCCACCAGGAGACTCGAACCCTAGCCAGCACAGAAGCCTTCCAGCAACTGGCATAACTGGTTCGCCTTTACTCCACTGTACCACCGCTCAGACTCTTAAAAGAGATGGTAATTTCGGAGTATTTATACACACCAAAGACCACCTTCTCCCAAGAGCACTAGAGCAAGTGAGGGGTCATTTGTACGTTTTTCATCAAGTCCCTGTTAATATGGGAGAACACTGTGTCTATGCTTGATGCACAACTCTCCTAAACACGAGAGTGAAGTTATACAACTTTAGAACACTTTTCCACCAGGAGACTCGAACCCTAGCCAGCACAGAAGCCTTCCAGCAACTGGCATAACTGGTACGCCTTTACTCCACTGTACCACCACTCAGACTCTTAAAAGAGATGGTAATTTCGGAGTATTTATACACACCAAAGACCACCATCTCCCAAGAGCACTAGAGGAAGTTAGGGATCATTTTTACGTTTTTCATCATGTCCCTGTTAATATAGGAGAACACTGTGTCTATGCTTGATGCACAACTCTCCTAAACACGAGAGTGAAGTTATACAACTTTAGAACACTTTCCCACCAGGAGACTCGAACCCTAGCCAGCACAGAAGCCTTCAGGCAACTGGCATAACAGGTACGCCTTTAACCCACTGCACCACCGCTCAGACTCTTAAAAGAGATGATAATTTCGGAGTATTTATACACACCAAAGACCACCATCTCCCAAGAGCACTAGAGCATTAAGAGAGGGTCATTTTTACGTTTTTCATCAAATCCCTGTTAATATGGGAGAACACTGTGTCTATTCTTGATGCACAACTCTCCTAAACACGAGAGTGAAGTTATACAACTTTAGAACACTTTTCCACCAGGAGACTCGAACCCTAGCCAGCACAGAAGCCTTCCAGCAACTGGCATAACTGGTTCGCCTTTACTCCACTGTACCACCGCTCAGACTCTTAAAAGAGATGATAATTTCGGAGTATTTATACACACCAAAGACCACCATCTCCCAAGAGCACTAGAGCATTAAGAGAGGGTCATTTTTACGTTTTTCATCAAATCCCTGTTAATATGGGAGAACACTGTGTCTATTCTTGATGCACAACTCTCCTAAACACGAGAGTGAAGTTATACAACTTTAGAACACTTTTCCACCAGGAGACTCGAACCCTAGCCAGCACAGAAGCCTTCCAGCAACTGGCATAACTGGTTCGCCTTTACTCCACTGTACCACCGCTCAGACTCTTAAAAGAGATGGTAATTTCGGAGTATTTATACACACCAAAGACCACCATCTCCCAACAGCACTAGAGCAAGTGAGGAGTCATTTGTACGTTTTTCATCAAGTCCCTGTTAATATGGGAGAACACTGTGTCTATGCTTGATGCACAACTCTCCTAAACACGAGAGTGAAGTTATACAACTTTAGAACACTTTCCCACCAGGAGACTCGAACCCTAGCCAGCACAGAAGCCTTCAGGCAACTGGCATAACAGGTACGCCTTTAACCCACTGCACCACCGCTCAGACTCTTAAAAGAGATGATAATTTCGGAGTATTTATACACACCAAAGACCACCATCTCCCAAGAGCACTAGAGCATTAAGTGAGGGTCATTTTTACGTTTTTCATCAAATCCCTGTTAATATGGGAGAACACTGTGTCTATTCTTGATGCACAACTCTCCTAAACACGAGAGTGAAGTTATACAACTTTAGAACACTTTCCCACCAGGAGACTCGAACCCTAGCCAGCACAGAAGCCTTCCAGGAAGTGGCATAACATGTACGCCTTTAATCCACTGCACCACGGAACAGACCCTTAAAAGAGATGGTAATTTCGGAGTATTTATACACACCAAAGAACACCATCTCCCAAGAGCACTAGAGCAAGTGAGGGGTCATTTTTACGTTTTTCATCAAATCCCTGTTAATATGGGAGAATACTGTGTCTATGCTTGATGCACAACTCTCCTAAACACGAGAGTGAAGTTATACAACTTTAGAACACTTTCCCACCAGGAGACTCGAACCCTAGCCAGCACAGAAGCCTTCCAGCAACTGGCATAACAGGTACGCCTTTAACTCACTGCACCACCGCTCAGACCCTTAAAAAAGATGGTAATTTCGGAGTATTTATACACACTAAAGACCACCATTTCCCAAGAGCACTAGAGCAAGTGAGGGGTCATTTGTACGTTTTTCATCAAGTCCCTGTTAATATGGGAGAACACTGTGTCTATGCTTGATTCACAACACTCCTAAACATGAGAGTGAAGTTATACAACTTTAGAACACTTTCCCACCAGGAGACTCGAACCCTAGCCAGCACAGAAGCCTTCCAGCAACTGGCATAACAGGTACGCCTTTAACCCACTGCACCACCGCTCAGACCCTTAAAAGAGATGGTAATTTCGGAGTTTTTATACACACCAAAGAACACCATCTCCCAAGAGCACTAGAGCAAGTGAGGGGTCATTTTTACGTTTTTCATCAAATCCCTGTTAATATGGGAGAACACTGTGTCTATGCTTGATGGACAACACTCCTAAACACGAGAGTGAAGTTATACAACTTTAGAACACTTTCCCACCAGGAGACTCGAACCCTAGCCAGCACAGAAGCCTTCCAGGAAGTGGCATAACATGTACGCCTTTAACCCACTGCACCACGGCACAGACCCTTAAAAGAGATGGTAATTTCGGAGTATTTATACACACCAAAGACCACCATCTCCCAAGAGCACTAGAGCAAGTGAGGGGTCATTTTTACGTTTTTCATCAAGTCCCATTTAATATGGGAGAACACTGTCTATGTTTGATGCACAACTCTCCTAAACACGAGAGTGAAGTTATACAACTTTAGAACACTTTCCCACCCGGAGACTCGAACCCTAGCCAGCACAGAAGCCTTCCAGCAACTGGCATAACAGGTACGCCTTTAACCCACTGCACCACCGCTCAGACCCTTAAAAGAGATGGTAATTTCGGAGTATTTATCATCGTCGTCATCTCTGTTAATAATAATAATAATAATAATAATAATAATAAAATATTACCAAAGACCACCATCTCCCAAGAGCACTAGAGCAAGTGAGGGGTCATTTTTACGTTTTTCAACAAATCCCTGTTAAGATGGGAGAACACTGTGTCTATGCTTGATGCACAACTCTCCTAAACACGAGAGTGAAGTTATACAACTTTAGAACACTTTCCCACCAGGAGACTCGAACCCTAGCCAGCACAGAAGCCTTCCACGAAGTGGCATAACATGTACGCCTTTAACCCACTGCACCACGGCTCAGACCCTTAAAAGAGATGGTAATTTCGGAGTATTTATGCACACCAAAGAACACCATCTCCCAAGAGCACTAGTGCAAGTGAGGGGTCATTTTTACGTTTTTCATCAAGTCCCTGTTAATATGGGAGAACACTGTGTCTATGTTTGATGCACAACTCTCCTAAACACTAGAGTGAAGTTATACAACTTTAGAACACTTTCCCACCAGGAGACTCGAACCCTAGCCAGCACTGAAGCCTTCCAGCAACTGGCATAACAGGTACGCCTTTAACCCACTGCACCACCGCTCAGACCCTTAAAAGAGATGGTAATTTCGGAGTATTTATACACACCAAAGACCACCATCTCCCAAGAGCACTAGAGGAAGTGAGGGGTCATTTCTACGTTTTTCATCATGTCCCTGTTAATATGGGAGAACACTGTGTCTATGCTTGATGCACAACACTCCTAAACACGAGAGTGAAGTTATACAACTTTAGAACACTTTCCCACCAGGAGACTCGAACCCTAGCTAGCACAGAAGCCTTCCAGCAACTGGCATAACAGGTACGCCTTTAACCCACTGCACCACCGCTCAGACCCTTAAAAGAGATGGTAATTTCGGAGTTTTTATACACACCAAAGACCACCATCTCCCAAGAGCACTAGAGCATTAAGTGAGGGTCATTTTTACGTTTTTCATCAAGTCCCTGTTAATATGGGAGAACACTGTGTCTATGCTTGATGCACAACTCTCCTAAACACGAGAGTGAAGTTGTACAACTTTAGAACACTTTCCCACCAGGAGACTAGAACCCTAGCCAGCACAGAAGCCTTCCAGCAACTGGCATAACAGGTACGCCTTTAACCCACTGCACCACCGCTCAGACCCATAAAAGAGATTGTAATTTCGGAGTATTTATATACACCAAAGACCACCATTTCCCAAGAGCACTAGAGCAAGTGAGGGGTCATTTTTTCGTTTTTCATCAAGTCCCTGTTAATATGGGAGAACACTGTGTCTATGCTTGATGCACAACTCTCCTAAACACGAGAGTGAAGTTATACAACTTTAGAACACTTTCCAACCAGGAGAATCGAACCCTAGCCAGCACAGAAGCCTTCCAGCAACTGGCATAACAGGTATGCCTTTAACCCACTGCACCACCGCTCAGACCCTTAAAAGAGATGGTAATTTCGGAGTATTTATACACACCAAAGACCACCATCTCCCAAGAGCACTAGAGCAAGTGAGGGGTCATTTTTACGTTTTTCATCAAGTCCCTGTTAATATGGGAGAACACTGTGTCTATGCTTGATCCACAACTCTCCTAAACACTAGAGTGAAGTTATACAACTTTAGAACACTTTCCCACCAGGAGACTCGAACCCTAGCCAGCACAGAAGCCTTCCAGCAAGTGGCATAACATGTACGCCTTTAACCCACTGCACCACCGCTCAGACCCTTAAAAGAGATGGTAATTTCAGAGTATTTATACTCACCAAAGGACACCATCTCCCAAGAGCACTAGAGCAAGTGAGGGGTCATTTTTACGTTTTTCATCAAGTCCCTGTTAATATGGGAGAACACTGTGTCTATGTTTGATGCCCAACTCTCCTAAACACGAGAGTGAAGTTATACAACTTCAGAACACTTTCCCACCAGGAGACTCGAACCCTAGCCAGCACAGAAGCCTTCCAGCAACTGGCATAACAGGTACGCCTTTAACCCAATGCACCACCGCTCAGACCCTTAAAATAGATGGTAATTTCGGAGTATTTATACACACCAAAGACCACCATCTCCCAAGAGCACTAGAGGAAGTGAGGGGTCATTTCTACGTTTTTCATCATGTCCCTGTTAATATGGGAGAACACTGTGTCTATGCTTGATGCACAACACTCCTAAACACGAGAGTGAAGTTATACAACTTTAGAACACTTTCCCACCAGGAGACTCGAACCCTAGCCAGCACAGAAGCCTTCCAGCAACTGGCATAACAGGTACGCCTTTAACCCACTGCACCATCGCTCAGACCCTTAAAAGAGATGGTAATTTTGGAGTATTTATACACACCAAAGACCACCATCTCCCAAGAGCACTAGAGCAAGTGAGGGGTCATTTTTACGTTTTTCATCAAATCCCTGTTAATATGGGAGAACACTGTGTCTATGCTTGATGCACAACTCTCCTAAACACGAGAGTGAAGTTACACAACTTTAGAACACTTTCCCACCAGGAGACTCGAACCCTAGCCAGCACAGAAGCCTTCCAGTAACTGGCATAACAGGTACGCCTTTAACCCACTGCACCACCGCTCTGACCCTTAAAAGAGATGGTAATATCGGAGTATTTATACACACCAAAGACCACCATCTCCCAAGAGCACTAGAGCAAGTGAGGGGTCATTTTTACGTTTTCATCAAGTCCCTGTTAATATGGGAGAACACTGTGTCTATGTTTGATGCACAACTCTCCTAAACACGAGAGTGAAGTTATACAACTTTAGAACACTTTCCCACCAGGAGACTCGAACCCTAGCCAGCACAGAAGCCTTCCAGCAACTGGCATAACAGGTACGCCTTTAACCCACTGCACCACCGCTCAGACCCTTAAAAGAGATGGTAATTTCGGAGTATTTATACACACCAAAGACCACCATCTCCCAAGAGCACTAGAGCAAGTGAGGGGTCATTTTTACGTTTTTCATCAAGTCCCTGTTAATATGGGAGAACACTGTGTCTATGCTTGATGCACAACTCTCCTAAACACGAGAGTGAAGTTATACAACTTTAGAACACTTTCCAACCAGGAGAATCGAACCCTAGCCAGCACAGAAGCCTTCCAGCAACTTGCATAAGAGGTACGCCTTTAACCCACTGCACCACCGCTCAGACCCTAAAAAGAGATGGTAATTTCGGAGTATTTATACACACCAAAGACCACCATCTCCCAAGAGCACTAGAGCAAGTGAGGGGTCATTTTTACGTTTTTCATCAAGTCCCTGTTAATATGGGAGAACACTGTGTCTATGCTTGATGCACAACTCTCCTAAACACGAGAGTGAAGTTATACAACTTTAGAACACTTTCCAACCAGGAGAATCGAACCCTAGCCAGCACAGAAGCCTTCCAGCAACTGGCATAAGAGGTACGCCTTTAACCCACTGCACCACCGCTCAGACCCTAAAAAGAGATGGTAATTTCGGAGTATTTATACACACCAAAGACCACCATCTCCCAAGAGCACTAGAGCAAGTGAGGGGTCATTTTTACGTTTTTCATCAAGTCCCTGTTAATATGGGAGAACACTGTGTCTATGCTTGATCCACAACTCTCCTAAACACTAGAGTGAAGTTATACAACTTTAGAACACTTTCCCACCAGGAGACTCGAACCCTAGCCAGCACAGAAGCCTTCCAGCAAGTGGCATAACATGTACACCTTTAACCCACTGCACCACCGCTCAGACTCTTAAAAGAGATGGTAATTTCAGAGTATTTATACTCACCAAAGGACACCATCTCCCAAGAGCACTAGAGCAAGTGAGGGGTCATTTTTACGTTTTTCATCAAGTCCCTGTTAATATGGGAGAACACTGTGTCTATGTTTGATGCCCAACTCTCCTAAACACGAGAGTGAAGTTATACAACTTTAGAACACTTTCCCACCAGGAGACTCGAACCCTAGCCAGCACAGAAGCCTTCCAGCAACTGGCATAACAGGTACGCCTTTAACCCAATGCACCACCGCTCAGACCCTTAAAAGAGATGGTAATTTCGGAGTATTTATACACACCAAAGACCACCATCTCCCAAGAGCACTAGAGGAAGTGAGGGGTCATTTCTACGTTTTTAATCATGTCCCTGTTAATATGGGAGAACACTGTGTCTATGCTTGATGCACAACACTCCTAAACACGAGAGTGAAGTTATACAACTTTAGAACACTTTCCCACCAGGAGACTCGAACCCTAGCCAGCACAGAAGCCTTCCAGCAACTGGCATAACAGGTACGCCTTTAACCCACTGTACCATCGCTCAGACCCTTAAAAGAGATGGTAATTTTGGAGTATTTATACACACCAAAGACCACCATCTCCCAAGAGCACTAGAGCAAGTGAGGGGTCATTTTTACGTTTTTCATCAAATCCCTGTTAATATGGGAGAACACTGTGTCTATGCTTGATGCACAACTCTCCTAAACACGAGAGTGAAGTTACATAACTTTAGAACACTTTCCCACCAGGAGACTCGAACCCTAGTCAGCACAGAAGCCTTCCAGCAACTGGCATAACAGGTACGCCTTTAACCCACTGCACCACCGCTCTGACCCTTAAAAGAGATGGTAATATCGGATTATTTATACACTCCAAAGACCACCATCTCCCAAGAGCACTAGAGCAAGTGAGGGGTCATTTTTACGTTTTTCATCAAGTCCCTGTTAATATGGGAGAACACTGTGTCTATGTTTGATGCACAACTCTCCTAAACACGAGAGTGAAGTTATACAACTTTAGAACACTTTCCCACCAGGAGACTCGAACCCTAGTCAGCACAGAAGCCTTCCACGAAGTGGCATAACATGTACGCCTTTAACCCACTGCACCACGGCTCAGACCCTTAAAAGAGATGGTAATTTCGGAGTATTTATACACACCAAAGAACACCATCTCCCAAGAGCACTAGTGCAAGTGAGGGGTCATTTTTACGTTTTTCATCAAGTCCCTGTTAATATGGGAGAACACTGTGTCTATGTTTGATGCACAACTCTCCTAAACACTAGAGTGAAGTTATACAACTTTAGAACACTTTCCCACCAGGAGACTCGAACCCTAGCCAGCACAGAAGCCTTCCAGCAACTGGCATAACAGGTACGCCTTTAACCCACTGCACCACCGCTCAGACCCTTAAAAGAGATGGTAATTTCGGAGTATTTATACACACCAAAGACCACCATCTCCCAAGAGCACTAGAGGAAGTGAGGGGTCATTTCTACGTTTTTCATCATGTCCCTGTTAATATGGGAGAACACTGTGTCTATGCTTGATGCACAACACTCCTAAACACGAGAGTGAAGTTATACAACTTTAGAACACTTTCCCACCAGGAGACTCGAACCCTAGTTGACAGAAGCCTTCCAGCAACTGGCATAACAGGTACGCCTTTAACCCACTGCACCACCGCTCAGACCCTTAAAAGAGATGGTAATTTCGGAGAATTTATACACAGCAAAGACCACCATCTCCCAAGAGCACTAGAGCATTAAGTGAGGGTCATTTTTACGTTTTTCATCAAGTCCCTGTTAATATGGAAGAACACTGTGTCTATGCTTGATGCACAACTTTCCTAAACACGAGAGTGAAGTTGTACAACTTTAGAACACTTTCCCACCAGGAGACTAGAACCCTAGCCAGCACAGAAGCCTTCCAGCAACTGGCATAACAGGTACGCCTTTAACCCACTGCACCACCGCTCAGACCCATAAAAGAGATTGTAATTTCGGAGTATTTATATACACCAAAGACCACCATTCCCCAAGAGCACTAGAGCAAGTGAGGGGTCATTTTTACGTTTTTCATCAAGTCCCTGTTAATATGGGAGAACACTGTGTCTATGCTTGATCGACAACTCTCCTAAACACGAGATTGAAGTTATACAACTTTAGAACACTTTCCAACCAGGAGAATCGAACCCTAGCCAGCACAGAAGCCTTCCAGCAACTGGCATAAAAGGTACGCCTTTAACCCACTGCACCACCGCTCAGACCCTTAAAAGAGATGGTAATTTCGGAGTATTTATACACACCAAAGACCACTATCTCCCAAGAGCACTAGAGCAAGTGAGGGGTCATTTTTACGTTTTTCATCAAGTCCCTGTTAATATGGGAGAACACTGTGTTTATGCTTGATCCACAACTCTCCTAAACACTAGAGTGAAGTTATACAACTTTAGAACACTTTCCCACCAGGAGACTCGAACCCTAGCCAGCACAGAAGCCTTCCAGCAAGTGGCATAACATGTACGCCTTTAACCCACTGCACCACCGCTCAGACCCTTAAAAGAGATGGTAATTTCAGAGTATTTATACTCACCAAAGGACACCATCTCCCAAGAGCACTAGAGCAAGTGAGGGGTCATTTTTACGTTTTTCATCAAGTCCCTGTTAATATGGGAGAACACTGTGTCTATGTTTGATGCCCAACTCTCCTAAACACGAGAGTGAAGTTATACAACTTCAGAACACTTTCCCACCAGGAGACTCGAACCCTAGCCAGCACAGAAGCCTTCCAGCAACTGGCATAACAGGTACGCCTTTAACCCAATGCACCACCGCTCAGACCCTTAAAAGAGATGGTAATTTCGGAGTATTTATACACAACAAAGACCACCATCTCCCAAGAGCACTAGAGGAAGTGAGGGGTCATTTCTACGTTTTTCATCATGTCCCTGTTAATATGGGAGAACACTGTGTCTATGCTTGATGCACAACACTCCTAAACACGAGAGTGAAGTTATACAACTTTAGAACACTTTCCCACCAGGAGACTCGAACCCTAGCCAGCACAGAAGCCTTCCAGCAACTGGCATCACAGGTACGCCTTTAACCCACTGCACCACCGCTCAGACCCTTAAAAGAGATGGTAATTTCGGAGTATTTATACACACCAAAGACCACCATCTCCCAAGAGCACTAGAACATTAAGTGAGGGTCATTTTTACGTTTTTCATCAAGTCCCTGTTAATATGGGAGAACACTGTGTCTATGCTTGATGCACAACTCTCCTAAACACGAGAGTGAAGTTGTACAACTTTAGAACACTTTCCCACCAGGAGACTAGAACCCTAGCCAGCACAGAAGCCTTCCAGCAACTGGCATAACAGGTATGCCTTTAACCCACTGCACCACCTCTCAGACCCTTAAAAGAGATTGTAATTTCGGAGTATTTATATACACCAAAGACCACCATTTCCCAAGAGCACTAGAGCAAGTGAGGGGTCATTTTTACGTTTTTCATCAAGTCCCTGTTAATATGGGAGAACACTGTGTCTATGCTTGATGCACAACTCTCCTAAACACGAGAGTGAAGTTATACAACTTTAGAACACTTTCCAACCAGGAGAATCGAATCCTAGCCAGCATAGAAGCCTTCCAGCAACTGGCATAAAAGGTACGCCTTTAACCCACTGCACCACCGCTCAGACCCTAAAAAGAGATGGTAATTTCGGAGTATTTATACACACCAAAGACCACCATCTCCCAAGAGCACTAGAGGAAGTGAGGGGTCATTTCTACGTTTTTCATCATGTCCCTGTTAATATGGGAGAACACTGTGTCTATGCTTGATGCACAACACTCCTAAACACGAGAGTGAAGTTATACAACTTTAGAACACTTTCCCACCAGGAAACTCGAACCCTAGCCAGCACAGAAGCCTTCCAGCAACTGGAATAACAGGTACGCCTTTAACCCACTGCACCATCGCTCAGACCCTTAAAAGAGATGGTAATTTTGGAGTATTTATACACACCAAAGACCACCATCTCCCAAGAGCACTAGAGCAAGTGAGGGGTCATTTTTACGTTTTTCATCAAATCCCTGTTAATATGGGAGAACACTGTGTCTATGCTTGATGCACAACTCTCCTAAACACGAGAGTGAAGTTACACAACTTTAGAACACTTTCCCACCAGGAGACTCGAACCCTAGCCAGCACAGAAGCCTTCCAGCAAATGGCATAACAGGTACGCCTTTAACCCACTGTACCACCGCTCAGACTCTTAAAAGAGATGATAATTTCGGAGTATTTATACACACCAAAGACAACCATCTCCCAAGAGCACTAGAGCATTAAGTGAGGGTCATTTTTACGTTTTTCATCAAGTCCCTGTTAATATGGGAGAACACTGTGTCTATGATTGATGCACAACTCTCCTAAACACGAGAGTGAAGTTATACAACTTTAGAACACTTTCCCACCAGGAGACTCGAACCCTAGCCAGCACAGAAGCCTTCCAGCAACTGGCATAACAGGTACGCCTTTAACCCACTGCACCACCGCTCAGACCCTTAAAAGAGATGGTAATTTCGGAGTATTTATCATCGTCGTCATCTCTGTTAATAATAATAATAATAATAATAAAATATTACGAAAGACCACCATCTCCCAAGAGCACTAGAGCAAGTGAGGGGTCATTTTTACGTTTTTCATCAAATCCCTGTTAATATGGGAGAACACTGTGTCTATGCTTGATGCACAACTCTCCTAAACACGAGAGTGAAGTTATACAACTTTAGAACGCTTTCCCACCAGGAGACTCGAACCCTAGCCAGCACAGAAGCCTTCCAGCAACTGGCATAACAGGTAGGCCTTTAACCCACTGCACCACCGCTCAGACCCTTAAAAGAGATGGTAATTTCGGAGTATTTATACACACCAAAGACCACCATCTCCCAAGAGCACTAGAGCAAGTGAGAGGTCATTTTTACGTTTTTCATCAAGTCCCTGTTAATATGGGAGAACACTGTGTCTATGCTTGATGCACAACTCTCCTAAACACGAGAGTGAAGTTATACAACTTTAGAACACTTTCCAACCAGGAGAATCGAACCCTAGCCAGCACAGAAGCCTTCCAGCAACTGGCATAAAAGGTACACCTTTAACCCACTGCACCACCGCTCAGACCCTAAAAAGAGATGGTAATTGCGGAGTATTTATACACACCAAAGACCACCATCTCCCAAGAGCACTAGAGCAAGTGAGGGGTCATTTTTACGTTTTTCATCAAGTCCCTGTTAATATGGGAGAACACTGTGTCTATGCTTGATGCACAACTCTCCTAAACACGAGAGTGAACTTATTCAAATTTAGAACGCTTTCCCACCAGGAGACTCGATCCCTAGCCAGCACAGAAGCCTTCCAGCAACTGGCATAACAGGTACGCCTTTAACCCACTGCACCACCGCTCAGACCCTTAAAAGAGATGGTAATTTCGGAGTATTTATACACACCAAAGACCACCATCTCCCAAGAGCACTAGAGCAAGTGAGGGGTCATTTGTACGTTTTTCATCAAGTCCCTGTTAATATGGGAGAACACTGTGTCTATGCTTGATGCACAACTCTCCTAAACACGAGAGTGAAGTTATACAACTTTAGAACACTTTTCCACCAGGAGACTCGAACCCTAGCCAGCACAGAAGCCTTCCAGCAACTGGCATAACTGGTTCGCCTTTACTCCACTGTACCACCGCTCAGACTCTTAAAAGAGATGGTAATTTCGGAGTATTTATACACACCAAAGACCACCATCTCCCAAGAGCACTAGAGGAAGTGAGGGGTCATTTTTACGTGTTTCATCATGTCCCTGTTAATATGGGAGAACACTGTGTCTATGCTTGATGCACAACTCTCCTAAACATGAGAGTGAAGTTATACAACTTTAGAACACTTTCCCACCAGGAGACTCGAACCCTAGCCAGCACAGAAGCCTTCCACGAAGTGGCATAACATGTACGCCTTTAACCCACTGCACCACGGCTCAGACCCTTAAAAGAGATGGTAATTTCGGAGTATTTATACACACCAAAGAACACCATCTCCCAAGAGCACTAGTGCAAGTGAGGGGTCATTTTTACGTTTTTCATCAAGTCCCTGTTAATATGGGAGAAAACTGTGTCTATGTTTGATGCACAACTCTCCTAAACACGAGAGTGAAGTTATACAACTTTAGAACACTTTCCCACCAGGAGACTCGAACCCTAGCCAGCACAGAAGCCTTCCAGCAACTGGCATAACAGGTACGCCTTTAACCCACTGCACCACCGCTCAGACCCTTAAAAGAGATGGTAATTTCGGAGTATTTATACACACCAAAGACCACCATCTCCCAAGAGCACTAGAGGAAGTGAGGGGTCATTTCTATGTTTTTCATCATGTCCCTGTTAATATGGGAGAACACTGTGTCTATGCTTGATGCACAACACTCCTAAACACGAGAGTGAAGTTATACAACTTTAGAACACTTTCCAACCAGGAGAATCGAACCCTAGCCAGCACAGAAGCCTTCCAGCAACTGACATAACAGGTACGCCTTTAACCCACTGCACCACCGCTCAGACCCTTAAAAGAGACTGTAATTTCGGAGTATTTATATACACCAAAGACCACCATTTCCCAAGAGCACTAGAGCAAGTGAGGGGTCATTTTTACGTTTTTCATCAAGTCCCTGTTAATATGGGAGAACACTGTGTCTATGCTTGATCCACATCTCTCCTAAACACTAGAGTGAAGTTATACAACTTTAGAACACTTTCCCACCAGGAGACTCGAACCCTAGCCAGCACAGAAGCCTTCCAGCAAGTGGCATAACATGTACGCCTTTAACCCACTGCACCACCGCTCAGACCCTTAAAAGAGATGGTAATTTCAGAGTATTTATACTCACCAAAGGACACCATCTTCCAAGAGCACTAGAGCAAGTGAGGGGTCATTTTTACGTTTTTCATCAAGTCCCTGTTAATATGGGAAAACACTGTGTCTATGTTTGATGCCCAACTCTCCTAAACACTAGAGTGAAGTTATACAACTTTAGAACACTTTCCCACCAGGAGACTCGAACCCTAGCCAGCACAGAAGCCTTCCAGCAACTGGCATAACAGGTACGCCTTTAACCCAATGCACCACCGCTCAGACCCTTAAAAGAGATGGTAATTTAGGAGTATTTATACACACCAAAGACCACCATCTCCCAAGAGCACTAGAGGAAGTGAGGGGTCATTTCTGCGTTTTTCATCATGTCCCTGTTAATATGGGAGAACACTGTGTCTATGCTTGATGCACAACACTCCTAAACACGAGAGTGAAGTTATACAACTTTAGAACACTTTCCCACCAGGAGACTCGAACCCTAGCCAGCACAGAAGCCTTCCAGCAACTGGCATAACAGGTACGCCTTTAACCCACTGCACCATCGCTCAGACCCTTAAAAGAGATGGTAATTTTGGAGTATTTATACACACCAAAGACCACCATCTCCCAAGAGCACTAGAGCAAGTGAGGGGTCATTTTTACGTTTTTCATCAAATCCCTGTTAATATGGGAGAACACTGTGTCTATGCTTGATGCACAACTCTCCTAAACACGAGAGTGAAGTTATACAATTTTAGAACGCTTTCCCACCAGGAGACTCGAACCCTAGCCAGCAAAGAAGCCTTCCAGCAACTGGCATAACAGGTACGCCTTTAACCCACTGCACCACCGCTCAGACCCTTAAAAGAGATGGTAATTTCGGAGTATTTATACACACCAAAGACCACCATCTCCCAAGAGCACTAGAGCAAGTGAGGGGTCATTTGTACGTTTTTCATCAAGTCCCTGTTAATATATGGGAGAACACTGTGTCTATGCTTGATGCACAACTCTCCTAAACACGAGAGTGAAGTTATACAACTTTAGAACACTTTTCCACCAGGAGACTCGAACCCTAGCCAGCACAGAAGCCTTCCAGCAACTGGCATAACTGGTACGCCTTTACTCCACTGTACCACCGCTCAGACTCTTAAAAGAGATGGTAATTTCGGAGTATTTATACACACCAAAGACCACCATCTCCCAAGAGCACTAGAGGAAGTGAGGGGTCATTTTTACGTTTTTCATCATGTCCCTGTTAATATGGGAGAACACTGTGTCTATGCTTGATGCACAACTCTCCTAAACACGAGAGTGAAGTTATACAACTTTAGAGCACTTTCCCACCAGGAGACTCGAACCCTAGCCAGCACAGAAGCCTTCAGGCAACTGGCATAACAGGTACGCCTTTAACCTACTGCACTACCGCTCAGACTCTTAAAAGAGATGATAATTTCGGAGTATTTATACACACCAAAGACCACCATCTCCCAAGAGCACTAGAGCATTAAGTGAGGGTCATTTTTACGTTTTTCATCAAATCCCTGTTAATATGGGAGAACACTGTGTCTATTCTTGATGCACAACTCTCCTAAACACGAGAGTGAAGTTATACAACTTTAGAACACTTTTCCTCCAGGAGACTCGAACCCTAGCCAGCACAGAAGCCTTCCAGCAACTGGCATAACTGGTTCGCCTTTACTCCACTGTACCACCGCTCAGACTCTTAAAAGAGATGGTAATTTCGGAGTATTTATACACACCAAAGACCACCATCTCCCAAGAGCACTAGAGGAAGTGAGGGGTCATTTTTACGTTTTTCATCATGTCCCTGTTAATATGGGAGAACACTGTGTCTATGCTTGATGCACAACTCTCCTAAACACGAGAGTGAAGTTATACAACTTTAGAACACTTTCCCACCAGGAGACTCGAACCCTAGCCAGCACAGAAGCCTTCCACGAAGTGGCATAACATGGACGCCTTTAACCCACTGCACCACGGCTCAGACCCTTAAAAGAGATGGTAATTTCGGAGTATTTATACACACCAAAGAACACCATCTCCCAAGAGCACTAGTGCAAGTGAGGGGTCATTTTTACGTTTTTCATCAAGTCCCTGTTAATATGGGAGAACACTGTGTCTATGTTTGATGCACAACTCTCCTAAACACGAGAGTGAAGGTATACAACTTTAGAACACTTTCCCACCAGGAGACTCGAACCCTAGCCAGCACAGAAGCCTTCCCGCAACTGGCATAACAGGTACGCCTTTAACCCACTGCACCACTGCTCAGACCCTTAAAAGAGATGGTAATTTCGGAGTATTTATACACACCAAAGACCACCATCTCCCAAGAGCACTAGAGGAAGTGAGGGGTCATTTCTACATTTTTCATCATGTCCCTGTTAATATGGGAGAACACTGTGTCTATGCTTGATGCACAACACTCCTAAACACGAGAGTGAAGTTATACAACTTTAGAACACTTTCCCACCAGGAGACTCGAACCCTAGCCAGCACAGAAGCCTTCCAGCAACTGGCATAACAGGTACGCCTTTAACCCACTGCACCACCGCTCAGACCCTTAAAAGAGATGGTAATTTCGGAGTATTTATACACACCAAAGACCACCATCTCCCAAGAGCACTAGAGCATTAAGTGAGGGTCATTTTTACGTTTTTCATCAAGTCACTATTAATATGGGAGAACACTGTGTCTATGCTTGATGCACAACTCTCCTAAACACGAGAGTGAAGTTGTACAACTTTAGAACACTTTCCCACCAGGAGACTCGAACCCTAGCCAGCACAGAAGCCTTCCAGCAACTGGCATAAAAGGTACGCCTTTAACCCACTGCACCACCGCTCAGACCCTAAAAAGAGATGGTAATTTCGGAGTATTTATACACACCAAAGACCACCATCTCCCAAGAGCACTAGAGCAAGTGAGGGGTCATTTTTACGTTTTTCATCAAGTCCCTGTTAATATGGGAGAACACTGTGTCTATGCTTGATCCACAACTCTCCTAAACACTAGAGTAAAGTTATACAACTTTAGAACACTTTCCCACCAGGAGACTCGAACCCTAGCCAGCACAGAAGCCTTCCAGCAAGTGGCATAACATGTACGCCTTTAACCCAATGCACCACCGCTCAGACCCTTAAAAGAGATTGTAATTTCGGAGTATTTATACACACCAAAGACCACCATCTCCCAAGAGCACTAGAGGAAGTGAGGGGTCATTTCTACGTTTTTCATCATGTCCCTGTTAATATGGGAGAACACTGTGTCTATGCTTGATGCACAACACTCCTAAACACGAGAGTGAAGTTATACAACATTAGAACACTTTCCCACCAGGAGACTCGAACCCTAGCCAGCACAGAAGCCTTCCAGCAACTGGCATAACAGGTACGCCTTTAACCCACTGCACCATCGCTCAGTCCCTTAAAAGAGATGATAATTTTGGAGTATTTATACACACCAAAGACCACCATCTCCCAAGAGCACTAGAGCAAGTGAGGGGTCATTTTTATGTTTTTCATCAAATCCCTGTTAATATGGGAGAACACTGTGTCTATGCTTGATGCACAACTCTCCTAAACACGAGAGTGAAGTTACACAACTTTAGAACACTTTCCCACCAGGAGACTCGAACCCTAGCCAGCACAGAAGCCTTCCAGCAACTGGCATAACAGGTACGCCTTTAACCCACTGTACCACCGCTCAGACTCTTAAAAGAGATGATAATTTCGGAGTATTTATACACACCAAAGACAACCATCTCCCAAGAGCACTAGAGCAATAAGTGAGGGTCATTTTTACGTTTTTCATCAAGTCCCTGTTAATATGGGAGAACACTGTGTCTATGTTTGATGCACAACTCTCCTAAACACGAGAGTGAAGTTATACAACTTTAGAACTCTTTCCCACCAGGAGACTCGAACCCTAGCCAGCACAGAAGCCTTCCAGCAACTGGCATAACAGGTACGCCTTTAACCCACTGCACCACCGCTCAGACCCTTAAAAGAGATGGTAATTTCGGAGTATTTATCATCGTCGTCATCTCTGTTAATAATAATAATAATAATAATAAAATATTACCAAAGACCACCATCTCCCAAGAGCACTAGAGCAAGTGAGGGGTCATTTTTACGTTTTTCATCAAATCCCTGTTAATATGGGAGAACACTGTGTCTATGCTTGATGCACAACTCTCTTAAACACGAATGTGAAGTTATACAACTTTAGAACCCTTTCCCACCAGGAGACTCGAACCCTAGCCAGCACAGAAGCCTTCCAGACACTGGCATAACAGGTACGCCTTTAACCCACTGCCCCACCGCTCAGACCCTTAAAAGAGATGGTAATTTCGGAGTATTTATACACACCAAAGACCACCATCTCCCAAAAGCACTAGAGCAAGTGAGGGGTCATTTGTACGTTTTTCATCAAGTCCCTGTTAATATGGGAGAACACTGTGTCTATGCTTGATGCACAACTCTCCTAAACACGAGAGTGAAGTTATACAACTTTAGAACACTTTTCCACCAGGAGACTCGAACCCTAGCCAGCACAGAAGCCTTCCAGCAACTGGCATAACTGGTACACCTTTACTCCACTGTACCACCGCTCAGACTCTTAAAAGAGATGGTAATTTCGGAGTATTTATACACACCAAAGACCACCATCTCCCAAGAGCACTAGAGGAAGTGAGGGGTCATTTTTACGTTTTTCATCATGTCCCTGTTAATATGGGAGAACACTGTGTCTATGCTTGATGCACAACTCTCCTAAACACGAGAGTGAAGTTATACAACTTTAGAACACTTTCCCACCAGGAGACTCGAACCCTAGCGAGCACAGAAGCCTTCCACGAAGTGGCATAACATGTACGCCTTTAATCCACTGCACCACGGCTCAGACCCTTAAAAGAGATGGTAATTTCGGAGTATTTATACACACCAAAGAACACCATCTCCCAAGAGAACTAGTGCAAGTGAGGGGTCATTTTTACGTTTTTCATCAAGTCCCTGTTAATATGGGAGAACACTGTGTCTATGTTTGATGCACAACTCTCCTAAACACGAGAGTGAAGTTATACAACTTTAGAACACTTTCCCACCAGGAGACTCGAACCCTAGCCAGCACAGAAGCCTTCAGGCAACTGGCATAACAGGTACGCCTTTAACCCACTGCACCGCTGCTCAGACTCTTAAAAGAGATGAAAATTTCGGAGTATTTATACACACCAAAGACCACCATCTCCCAAGAGCACTAAAGCATTAAGTGAGGGTCATTTTTACGTTTTTCATCAAGTCCCTGTTAATATGGGAGAACACTGTGTCTATGCTTGATGCACAACTCTCCTAAACACCAGAGTGAAGTTGTACAACTTTAGAACACTTTCCCACCAGGAGACTAGAACCCTAGCCAGCACAGAATCCTTCCAGTAACTGGCATAACAGGTACGCCTTTAACCCACTGCACCACCGCTCAGACCCTTAAAAGAGACTGTAATTTCGGAGTATTTATATACACCAAAGACCACCATTTCCCAAGAGCACTAGAGCAAGTGAGGGGTCATTTTTACGTTTTTCATCAAGTCCCTGTTAATATGGGAGAACACTGTGTCTATGCTTGATGCACAACACTCCTAAACATGAGAGTGAAGTTATACAACTTTAGAACACTTTCCCACCAGGAGACTCGAACCCTAGCCAGCACAGAAGCCTTCCAGATACTGGCATAACAGGTACGCCTTTAACCCACTGCACCATCGCTCAGACCCTTAAAAGAGATGGTAATTTTGGAGTATTTATACACACCAAAGACCACCATCTCCCAAGAGCACTAGAGCAAGTGAGGGGTCATTTTTACGTTTTTCATCAAATCCCTGTTAATATGGGAGAACACTGTGTCTATGCTTGATGCACAACTCTCCTAAACACGAGAGTGAAGTTATACAACTTTAGAACACTTTCCCACCAGGAGACTCGAACCCTAGCCAGCACAGAAGCCTTCCAGCAACTGGCATAACAGGTACGCCTTTCACCCACTGCACCACCGCTCAGACCCTTAAAAAAAATTGTAATTTCGGAGTATTTATATACACCAAAGTCCACCATTTCCCAAGAGCACTAGAGCAAGTGAGGGGCCATTTTTACGTTTTTCATCAAGTCCCTGTTAATATAGGAGAACACTGTGTCTATGCTTGATGCACAACTCTCCTAAACACGAGAGTGAAGTTATACAACTTTAGAACACTTTCCAACCAGGAGAATCGAACCCTAGCCAGCACAGAAGCCTTCCAGCAACTGGCATAAAAGGTACGCCTTTAACCCACTGCACCACCGCTCAGACCCTTAAAAGAGATGGTAATTTCGGAGTATTTATACACACCAAAGACCACCATCTCCCAAGAGCACTAGAGCAAGTGAGGGGTCATTTTTACGTTTTTCATCAAGTCCCTGTTAATATGGGAGAACACTGTGTCTATGCTTGATCCACAACTCTCCTAAACACTAGAGTAAAGTTATACAACTTTAGAACACTTTCCCACCAGGAGACTCGAACCCTAGCCAGCACAGAAGCCTTCCAGCAAGTGGCATAACATGTACGCCTTTAACCCAATGCACCACCGCTCAGACCCTTAAAAGAGATTGTAATTTCGGAGTATTTATACACACCAAAGACCACCATCTCCCAAGAGCACTAGAGGAAGTGAGGGGTCATTTCTACGTTTTTCATCATGTCCCTGTTAATATGGGAGAACACTGTGTCTATGCTTGATGCACAACACTCCTAAACACGAGAGTGAAGTTATACAACTTTAGAACACTTTCCCACCAGGAGACACGAACCCTAGCCAGCACAGAAGCCTTCCAGCAACTGGCATAACAGGTACGCCTTTAACCCACTGCACCATCGCTCAGACCCTTAAAAGAGATGATAATTTTGGAGTATTTATACACACCAAAGACCACCATCTCCCAAGAGCACTAGAGCAAGTGAGGGGTCATTTTTACGTTTTTCATCAAATCCCTGTTAATATGGGAGAACACTGTGTCTATGCTTGATGCACAAATCTCCTAAACACGAGAGTGAAGTTACACAACTTTAGAACACTTTCCCACCAGGAGACTTTAACCCTAGCTAGCACAGAAGCCTTCCAGCAACTGGCATAACAGGTACGCCTTTAACCCACTGTACCACCGCTCAGACTCTTAAAAGAGATGATAATTTTGGAGTATTTATACACACCAAAGACAACCATCTCCCAAGAGCACTAGAGCATTAAGTGAGTGTCATTTTTACGTTTTTCATCAAGTCCCTGTTAATATGGGAGAACACTGTGTCTATGTTTGATGCACAACTCTCCTAAACACGAGAGTGAAGTTATACAACTTTAGAACACTTTCCCACCAGGAGACTCGAACCCTAGCCAGCACAGAAGCCTTCCAGCAACTGGCATAACAGGTACGCCTTTAACCCACTGCACCACCGCTCAGACCCTTAAAAGAGATGGTAATTTCGGAGTATTTATCATCGTCGTCATCTCTGTTAATAATAATAATAATAATAATAAAATATTACCAAAGACCACCATCTCCCAAGAGCACTAGAGCAAGTGAGGGGTCATTTTTACGTTTTTCATCAAATCCCTGTTAATATGGGAGAACACTGTGTCTATGCTTGATGCACAACTCTCTTAAACACGAATGTGAAGTTATACAACTTTAGAACCCTTTCCCACCAGGAGACTCGAACCCTAGCCAGCACAGAAGCCTTCCAGACACTGGCATAACAGGTACGCCTTTAACCCACTGCCCCACCGCTCAGACCCTTAAAAGAGATGGTAATTTCGGAGTATTTATACACACCAAAGACCACCATCTTCCAAGAGCACAAGAGCAAGTGAGGGGTCATTTGTACGTTTTTCATCAAGTCCCTGTTAATATGGGAGAACACTGTGTCTATGCTTGATGCACAACTCTCCTAAACACGAGAGTGAAGTTATACAACTTTAGAACACTTTTCCACCAGGAGACTCGAACCCTAGCCAGCACAGAAGCCTTCCAGCAACTGGCATAACTGGTACGCCTTTACTCCACTGTACCACCGCTCAGACTCTTAAAAGAGATGGTAATTTCGGAGTATTTATACACACCAAAGACCACCATCTCCCAAGAGCACTAGAGGAAGTGAGGGGTCATTTTTACGTTTTTCATCATGTCCCTGTTAATATGGGAGAACACTGTGTCTATGCTTGATGCACAACTCTCCTAAACACGAGAGTGAAGTTATACAACTTTAGAACACTTTCCCACCAGGAGACTCGAACCCTAGCGAGCACAGAAGCCTTCCACGAAGTGGCATAACATGTACGCCTTTAATCCACTGCACCACGGCTCAGACCCTTAAAAGAGATGGTAATTTCAGAGTATTTATACACACCAAAGAACACCATCTCCCAAGAGAACTAGTGCAAGTGAGGGGTCATTTTTACGTTTTTCATCAAGTCCCTGTTAATATGGGAGAACACTGGGTCTATGTTTGATGCACAACTCTCCTAAACACGAGAGTGAAGTTATACAACTTTAGAACACTTTCCCACCAGGAGACTCGAACCCTAGCCAGCACAGAAGCCTTCAGGCAACTGGCATAACAGGTATGCCTTTAACCCACTGCACCACTGCTCAGACTCTTAAAAGAGATGATAATTTCGGAGTATTTATACACACCAAAGACCACCATCTCCCAAGAGCACTAGAGCATTAAGTGAGGGTCATTTTTACGTTTTTCATCAAGTCCCTGTTAATATGGGAGAACACTGTGTCTATGCTTGATGCACAACTCTCCTAAACACGAGAGTGAAGTTGTACAACTTTAGAACACTTTCCCACCAGGAGACTAGAACCCTAGCCAGCAGAGAAGCCTTCCAGTAACTGGCATAACAGGTACGCCTTTAACCCACTGCACCACCGCTCAGACCCTTAAAAGAGACTGTAATTTCGGAGTATTTATATACACCAAAGACCACCATTTCCCAAGAGCACTAGAGCAAGTGAGGGGTCATTTTTACGTTTTTCATCAAGTCCCTGTTAATATGGGAGAACACTGTGTCTATGCTTGATGCACAACACTCCTAAACATGAGAGTGAAGTTATACAACTTTAGAACACTTTCCCACCAGGAGACTCGAACCCTAGCCAGCACAGAAGCCTTCCAGCAACTGGCATAACAGGTACGCCTTTAACCCACTGCACCATCGCTCAGACCCTTAAAAGAGATGGTAATTTTGGAGTATTTATACACACCAAAGACCACCATCTCCCAAGAGCACTAGAGCAAGTGAGGGGTCATTTTTACGTTTTTCATCAAATCCCTGTTAATATGGGAGAACACTGTGTCTATGCTTGATGTACAACTCTCCTAAACACGAGAGTGAAGTTATACAACTTTAGAACACTTTCCCACCAGGAGACTCGAACCCTAGCCAGCACAGAAGCCTTCCAGCAACTGGCATAACAGGTACGCCTTTAACCCACTGCACCACCGCTCAGACCCAAAAAAAAAATTGTAATTTCTGAGTATTTATATACACCAAAGACCACCATTTCCCAAGAGCACTAGAGCAAGTGAGGGGCCATTTTTACGTTTTTCATCAAGTCCCTGTTAATATAGGAGAACACTGTGTCTATGCTTGATGCACAACTCTCCTAAACACGAGAGTGAAGTTATACAACTTTAGAACACTTTCCAACCAGGAGAATCGAACCCTAGCCAGCACAGAAGCCTTCCAGCAACTGGCATAAAAGGTACGCCTTTAACCCACTGCACCACCGCTCAGACCCTTAAAAGAGATGGTAATTTCGGAGTATTTATACACACCAAAGACCACCATCTCCCAAGAACACTAGAGCAAGTGAGGGGTCATTTTTACGTTTTTCATCAAGTCCCTGTTAATATGGGAGAACACTGTGTCTATGCTTGATGCACAACTCTCCTAAACACTAGAGTGAAGTTATACAACTTTAGAACACTTTCCCACCAGGAGACTCGAACCCTAGCCAGCACAGAACCCTTCCAGCAAGTGGCATAACATGTACGCCTTTAACCCACTGCACCACCGCTCAGACCCTTAAAAGAGATGGTAATTTCAGAGTATTTATACACACCAAAGACCACCATCTCCCAAGAGCACTAGAGCATTAAGTGAGGGTCATTTTTACGTTTTTCATCAAGTCCCTGTTAATATGGGAGAACACTGTGTCTATGCTTGATGCACAACTCTCCTAAACACGAGAGTGAAGTTGTACAACTTTAGAACACTTTCCCACCAGGAGACTAGAACCCTAGCCAGCACAGAAGCCTTCCAGCAACTGGCATAACAGGTACGCCTTTAACCCACTGCACCACCGCTCAGACCCTTAAAAGAGATGGTAATTTCGGAGTATTTATATACACCAAAGACCACCATTTCCCAAGAGCACTAGAGCAAGTGAGGGGTCATTTTTACGTTTTTCATCAAGTCCCTGTTAATATGGGAGAACACTGTGTCTATGCTTGATGCACAACTCTCCTAAACACGAGAGTGAAGTTATACAACTTTAGAACACTTTCCAACCAGGAGAATCGAACCCTAGCCAGCACAGAAGCCTTCCAGCAACTGGCATAAAAGGTACGCCTTTAACCCACTGCCCCACCGCTCAGACCCTTAAAAGAGATGGTAATTTCGGAGTATTTATACACACCAAAGACCACCATCTTCCAAGAGCACAAGAGCAAGTGAGGGGTCATTTGTACGTTTTTCATCAAGTCCCTGTTAATATGGGAGAACACTGTGTCTATGCTTGATGCACAACTCTCCTAAACACGAGAGTGAAGTTATACAACTTTAGAACACTTTTCCACCAGGAGACTCGAACCCTAGCCAGCACAGAAGCCTTCCAGCAACTGGCATAACTGGTACGCCTTTACTCCACTGTACCACCGCTCAGACTCTTAAAAGAGATGGTAATTTCGGAGTATTTATACACACCAAAGACCACCATCTCCCAAGAGCACTAGAGGAAGTGAGGGGTCATTTTTACGTTTTTCATCATGTCCCTGTTAATATGGGAGAACACTGTGTCTATGCTTGATGCACAACTCTCCTAAACACGAGAGTGAAGTTATACAACTTTAGAACACTTTCCCACCAGGAGACTCGAACCCTAGCGAGCACAGAAGCCTTCCACGAAGTGGCATAACATGTACGCCTTTAATCCACTGCACCACGGCTCAGACCCTTAAAAGAGATGGTAATTTCGGAGTATTTATACACACCAAAGAACACCATCTCCCAAGAGAACTAGTGCAAGTGAGGGGTCATTTTTACGTTTTTCATCAAGTCCCTGTTAATATGGGAGAACACTGTGTCTATGTTTGATGCACAACTCTCCTAAACACGAGAGTGAAGTTATACAACTTTAGAACACTTTCCCACCAGGAGACTCGAACCCTAGCCAGCACAGAAGCCTTCAGGCAACTGGCATAACAGGTATGCCTTTAACCCACTGCACCACTGCTCAGACTCTTAAAAGAGATGATAATTTCGGAGTATTTATACACACCAAAGACCACCATCTCCCAAGAGCACTAGAGCATTAAGTGAGGGTCATTTTTACGTTTTTCATCAAGTCCCTGTTAATATGGGAGAACACTGTGTCTATGCTTGATGCACAACTCTCCTAAACACGAGAGTGAAGTTGTACAACTTTAGAACACTTTCCCACCAGGAGACTAGAACCCTAGCCAGCAGAGAAGCCTTCCAGTAACTGGCATAACAGGTACGCCTTTAACCCACTGCACCACCGCTCAGACCCTTAAAAGAGACTGTAATTTCGGAGTATTTATATACACCAAAGACCACCATTTCCCAAGAGCACTAGAGCAAGTGAGGGGTCATTTTTACGTTTTTCATCAAGTCCCTGTTAATATGGGAGAACACTGTGTCTATGCTTGATGCACAACACTCCTAAACATGAGAGTGAAGTTATACAACTTTAGAACACTTTCCCACCAGGAGACTCGAACCCTAGCCAGCACAGAAGCCTTCCAGCAACTGGCATAACAGGTACGCCTTTAACCCACTGCACCATCGCTCAGACCCTTAAAAGAGATGGTAATTTTGGAGTATTTATACACACCAAAGACCACCATCTCCCAAGAGCACTAGAGCAAGTGAGGGGTCATTTTTACGTTTTTCATCAAATCCCTGTTAATATGGGAGAACACTGTGTCTATGCTTGATGTACAACTCTCCTAAACACGAGAGTGAAGTTATACAACTTTAGAACACTTTCCCACCAGGAGACTCGAACCCTAGCCAGCACAGAAGCCTTCCAGCAACTGGCATAACAGGTACGCCTTTAACCCACTGCACCACCGCTCAGACCCTTAAAAGAGATGGTAATTTCGGAATATTTACACACACTAAAGACCACCATCTCCCAAGAGCACTAGAGCAAGTGAGGGGTCATTTGTACGTTTTACATCAAGTCCCTGTTAATATGGGAGAACACTGTGTCTATGCTTGATGCACAACTCTCCTAAACACGAGACTGAAGTTATACAACTTTAGAACACTTTTCCACCAGGAGACTCGAACCCTAGCCAGCACAGAAGCCTTCCAGCAACTGGCATAACTGGTACGCCTTTACTCCACTGTACCACCGCTCAGACTCTTAAAAGAGATGGTAATTTCGGAGTATTTATACACACCAAAGACCACCATCTTCCAAGAGCACTAGAGGAAGTGAGGGGTCATTTTTACGTTTTTCATCATGTCCCTGTTAATATGGGAGAACACTGTGTCTATGCTTGATGCACAACTCTCCTAAACACGAGAGTGAAGTTGTACAACTTTAGAACACTTTCCCACCAGGAGACTAGAACCCTAGCCAGCACAGAAGCCTTCCAGCAACTGGCATAACAGGTACGCCTTTAACCCACTGCACCACCGCTCAGACCCTTAAAAGAGATTGTAATTTCGGAGTATTTATATACACCAAAGACCACCATTTCCCAAGAGCACTAGAGCAAGTGAGGGGTCATTTTTACGTTTTTCATCAAGTCCCTGTTAATATGGGAGAACACTGTGTCTATGCTTGATGCACAACTCTCCTAAACACGAGAGTGAAGTTATACAACTTTAGAACACTTTCCAACCAGGAGAATCGAACCCTAGCCAGCACAGAAGCCTTCCAGCAACTGGCATAAAAGGTACGCCTTTAACCCACTGCACCACCGCTCAGACCCTAAAAAGAGATGGTAATTTTGGAGTATTTATACACACCAAAGACCACCATCTCCCAAGAGCACTAGAGCAAGTGAGGGGTCATTTTTACGTTTTTCATCAAGTCCCTGTTAATATGGGAGAACACTGTGTCTATGCTTGATACACAACTCTCCTAAACACTAGAGTAAAGTTATACAACTTTAGAACACTTTCCCACCAGGAGACTCGAACCCTAGCCAGCACAGAAGCCTTCCAGCAAGTGGCATAACATGTACGCCTTTAACCCACTGCACCACCGCTCAGACCCTTAAAAGAGATGGTAATTTCAGAGTATTTATACACACCAAAGGACACCATCTCCCAAGAGCACTAGAGCAAGTGAGGGGTCATTTTTACGTTTTTCATCAAGTCCCTGATAATATGGGAGAACACTGTGTCTATGTTTGATGCCTAACTCTCCTAAACACGAGAGTGAAGTTATACAACTTTAGAACACTTTCCCACCAGGAGACTCGAACCCTAGCCAGCACAGAAGCCTTCCAGCAACTGGCATAACAGGTACGCCTTTAACCCAATGCACCACCGCTCAGACCCTTAAAAGAGATGGTAATTTCGGAGTATTTATACACACCAAAGACCACCATCTCCCAAGAGCACTAGAGGAAGTGAGGGGTCATTTCTACGTTTTTCATCATGTCCCTGTTATTATGGGAGAACACTGTGTCTATGCTTGATGCACAACACTCCTAAACACGAGAGTGAAGTTATACAACTTTAGAACACTTTCCCACCAGGAGACTCGAACCCTAGCCAGCACAGAAGACTTCCAGCAACTGGCATAACAGGTACGCCTTTAACCCACTGCACCATCGCTCAGACCCTTAAAAGAGATGGTAATTTTGGAGTATTTATACACACCAAAGACCACCATCTCCCAAGAACACTAGAGCAAGTGAGGGGTCATTTTTACGTTTTTCATCAAATCCCTGTTAATATGGGAGAACACTGTGTCTATGCTTGATGCACAACTCTCCTAAACACGAGAGTGAAGTTACACAACTTTAGAACACTTTCCCACCAGGAGACTCACCAAAGACCACCATCTCCCAAGAGCACTAGAGGAAGTGAGGGGTCATTTCTACGTTTTTCATCATGTCCCTGTTAATATGGGAGAACACTGTGTCTATGCTTGATGCACAACACTCCTAAACACGAGAGTGAAGTTATACAACTTTAGAACACTTTTCCACCAGGAGACTCGAACCCTAGCCAGCACAGAAGACTTCCAGCAACTGGCATAACAGGTACGCCTTTAACCCACTGCACCATCGCTCAGACCCTTAAAAGAGATGGTAATTATGGAGTATTTATACACACCAAAGACCACCATCTCCCAAGAGCACTAGAGCAAGTGAGGGGTCATTTTTACGTTTTTCATCAAATCCCTGTTAATATGGGAGAATACTGTGTCTATGCTTGATGCACAACTCTCCTAAACACGAGAGTGAAGTTACACAACTTTAGAACACTTTCCCACCAGGAGACTCGAACCCTAGCCAGCACAGAAGCCTTCCAGCAACTGGCATAACAGGCATGCCTTTAACCCACTGTACCACTGCTCAGACTCTTAAAAGAGATGATAATTTCGGAGTATTTATACACACCAAAGACAACCATCTCCCAAGAGCACTAGAGCATTAAGTGAGGGTCATTTTTACGTTTTTCATCAAGTCCCTGTTAATATGGGAGAACACTGTGTCTATGTTTGATGCCCAACTCTCCTAAACACGAGAGTGAAGTTATACAACTTTAGAACACTTTCCCACCAGGAGACTCGAACCCTAGCCAGCACAGAAGCCTTCCAGAAACTGGCATAACTGGTACGCCTTTACTCCACTGTACCACCGCTCAGACTCTTAAAAGAGATGATAATTTCGGAGTATTTATACACACCAAAGACCACCATCTCCCAAGAGCACTAGAGCATTAAGTGAGGGTCATTTTTACGTTTTTCATCAAGTCCCTGTTAATATGGGAGAACACTGTGTCTATGCTTGATGCACAACTCTCCTAAACACGAGAGTGAAGTTGTACAACTTTAGAACACTTTCCCACCAGGAGACTAGAACCCTAGCCAGCACAGAAGCCTTCCAGCAACTGGCATAACAGGTACGCCTTTAACCCACTGCACCACCGCTCAGACCCTTAAAAGAGATTGTAATTTCGGAGTATTTATATACACCAAAGACCACCATTTCCCAAGAGCACTAGAGCAAGTGAGGGGTCATTTTTACGTTTTTCATCAAGTCCCTGTTAATATGGGAGAACACTGTGTCTATGCTTGATGCACAACTCTCCTAAACACGAGAGTGAAGTTATACAACTTTAGAACACTTTCCAACCAGGAGAATCGAACCCTAGCCAGCACAGAAGCCTTCCAGCAACTGGCATAAAAGGTACGCCTTTAACCCACTGCACCACCGCTCAGACCCTAAAAAGAGATGGTAATTTTGGAGTATTTATACACACCAAAGACCACCATCTCCCAAGAGCACTAGAGCAAGTGAGGGGTCATTTTTACGTTTTTCATCAAGTCCCTGTTAATATGGGAGAACACTGTGTCTATGCTTGATACACAACTCTCCTAAACACTAGAGTAAAGTTATACAACTTTAGAACACTTTCCCACCAGGAGACTCGAACCCTAGCCAGCACAGAAGCCTTCCAGCAAGTGGCATAACATGTACGCCTTTAACCCACTGCACCACCGCTCAGACCCTTAAAAGAGATGGTAATTTCAGAGTATTTATACACACCAAAGGACACCATCTCCCAAGAGCACTAGAGCAAGTGAGGGGTCATTTTTACGTTTTTCATCAAGTCCCTGATAATATGGGAGAACACTGTGTCTATGTTTGATGCCTAACTCTCCTAAACACGAGAGTGAAGTTATACAACTTTAGAACACTTTCCCACCAGGAGACTCGAACCCTAGCCAGCACAGAAGCCTTCCAGCAACTGGCATAACAGGTACGCCTTTAACCCAATGCACCACCGCTCAGACCCTTAAAAGAGATGGTAATTTCGGAGTATTTATACACACCAAAGACCACCATCTCCCAAGAGCACTAGAGGAAGTGAGGGGTCATTTCTACGTTTTTCATCATGTCCCTGTTATTATGGGAGAACACTGTGTCTATGCTTGATGCACAACACTCCTAAACACGAGAGTGAAGTTATACAACTTTAGAACACTTTCCCACCAGGAGACTCGAACCCTAGCCAGCACAGAAGACTTCCAGCAACTGGCATAACAGGTACGCCTTTAACCCACTGCACCATCGCTCAGACCCTTAAAAGAGATGGTAATTTTGGAGTATTTATACACACCAAAGACCACCATCTCCCAAGAACACTAGAGCAAGTGAGGGGTCATTTTTACGTTTTTCATCAAATCCCTGTTAATATGGGAGAACACTGTGTCTATGCTTGATGCACAACTCTCCTAAACACGAGAGTGAAGTTACACAACTTTAGAACACTTTCCCACCAGGAGACTCACCAAAGACCACCATCTCCCAAGAGCACTAGAGGAAGTGAGGGGTCATTTCTACGTTTTTCATCATGTCCCTGTTAATATGGGAGAACACTGTGTCTATGCTTGATGCACAACACTCCTAAACACGAGAGTGAAGTTATACAACTTTAGAACACTTTTCCACCAGGAGACTCGAACCCTAGCCAGCACAGAAGACTTCCAGCAACTGGCATAACAGGTACGCCTTTAACCCACTGCACCATCGCTCAGACCCTTAAAAGAGATGGTAATTATGGAGTATTTATACACACCAAAGACCACCATCTCCCAAGAGCACTAGAGCAAGTGAGGGGTCATTTTTACGTTTTTCATCAAATCCCTGTTAATATGGGAGAATACTGTGTCTATGCTTGATGCACAACTCTCCTAAACACGAGAGTGAAGTTACACAACTTTAGAACACTTTCCCACCAGGAGACTCGAACCCTAGCCAGCACAGAAGCCTTCCAGCAACTGGCATAACAGGCATGCCTTTAACCCACTGTACCACTGCTCAGACTCTTAAAAGAGATGATAATTTCGGAGTATTTATACACACCAAAGACAACCATCTCCCAAGAGCACTAGAGCATTAAGTGAGGGTCATTTTTACGTTTTTCATCAAGTCCCTGTTAATATGGGAGAACACTGTGTCTATGTTTGATGCCCAACTCTCCTAAACACGAGAGTGAAGTTATACAACTTTAGAACACTTTCCCACCAGGAGACTCGAACCCTAGCCAGCACAGAAGCCTTCCAGCAACTGGCAGAACAGGTACGCCTTTAACCCACTGCACCACCGCTCAGACCCTTAAAAGAGATGGTAATTTCGGAATATTTATACACACTAAAGACCACCATCTCCCAAGAGCACTAGAGCAAGTGAGGGGTCATTTGTACGTTTTACATCAAGTCCCTGTTAATATGGGAGAACACTGTGTCTATGCTTGATGCACAACTCTCCTAAACACGAGACTGAAGTTATACAACTTTAGAACACTTTTCCACCAGGAGACTCGAACCCTAGCCAGCACAGAAGCCTTCCAGCAACTGGCATAACTGGTACGCCTTTACTCCACTGTACCACCGCTCAGACTCTTAAAAGAGATGGTAATTTCGGAGTATTTATACACACCAAAGAACACCATCTCCCAAGAGCACTAGTGCAATTGAGGGGTCATTTTTACGTTTTTCATCAAGTCCCTGTTAATATGGGAGAACACTGTGTCTATGTTTGATGCACAACTCTCCTAAACTCGAGAGTGAAGTTATACAACTTTAGAACACTTTCCCACCAGGAGACTCGAACCCTAGCCAGCACAGAAGCCTTCAGGCAACTGGCATAACAAGTACGCCTTTAACCCACTGCACCACTGCTCAGACTCTTAAAAGAGATGATAATTTCGGAGTATTTATACACACCAAAGACCACCATCTCCCAAGAGCACTAGAGCATTAAGTGAGGGTCATTTTTACGTTTTTCATCAAGTCCCTGTTAATATGGGAGAACACTGTGTCTATGCTTGATGCACAACACTCCTAAACACGAGAGTGAAGTTGTACAACTTTAGAACACTATCCCACCAGGAGACTAGAACTCAAGCCAGCACAGAAGCCTTCCAGCAACTGGCATAACAGGTACGCCTTTAACCCACTGCACCACCGCTCAGAAACTTAAAAAGAGATGGTAATTTCAGAGTATTTATACACACCAAAGACCACCATCTCCCAAGAACACTAAAGCAAGTGAGGGGTCATTTTTACGTTTTTAATCAAGTCCCTGTTAATATGGGAGAACACTGTGTCTATGCTTGATGCACAACTCTCCTAAACACGAGAGTGAAGTTATACAACTTTAGAACACTTTCCCACCAGGAGGCTCGAATTCCAGCCAGCACAGAAGCCTTCCAGCAACTGGCATAACAGGTACGCCTTTAACCCACTGCACCACCGCTCAGACCCTTAAAAGAGATGGTAATTTCGGAGTATTTATACACACCAAAGACCACCATCTCCCAAGAGCACTAGAGCAAGTGAGGGGTCATTTTTATGTTTTTCATCAAGTCCCTGTTAATATTGGAGAACACTGTGTCTATGCTTGATGCACAACTCTCCTAAAGACGAGAGTGAAGTTATACAACTTTAGAACAATTTCCGACCAGGAGACTCGAACCTTAGCCAGCACAGAAGCCTTCCAGCAACTGCCATAACAGGTACGCCTTTAACCCACAGCACCACCGCTCAGACCCTTAAAAGAGATGGTAATTTCGGAGTATTTATACACACCAAAGACCACCATCTCCCAAGAGCACTAGAGCAAGTGAGGGGTCATTTTTACGTTTTTCATCAAGTCCCTGTTAATATGGGAGAACACTGTGTCTATGCTTGATGCACAACTCTCCTAAACACGAGAGTGAAGTTATACAACTTTAGAACACTTTTCCACCAGGAGACTCGAACCCTAGCCAGCACAGAAGCCTTCCAGCAACTGGCATAACTGGTACGCCTTTACTCCACTGTACCACCGCTCAGACTCTTAAAAGAGATGGTAATTTCGCAGTATTTATACACACCAAAGACCACCATCTCCCAAGAGCACTAGAGGAAGTGAGGGGTCATTTTTACGTTTTTCATCATGTCCCTGTTAATATGGGAGAACACTGTCTATGCTTGATGCACAACTCTCCTAAACGCGAGAGTGAAGTTATACAACTTTAGAACACTTTCCCACCAGGAGACTCGAACCCTAGCCAGCACAGAAGCCTTCCACGAAGTGGCATAACATGTACGCCTTTAATCCACTGCACCACGGCTCAGACCCTTAAAAGAGATGGTAATTTCGGAGTATTTATACACACCAAAGAACACCATCTCCCAAGAGCACTAGTGCAAGTGAGGGGTCATTTTTACGTTTTTCATCAAGTCCCTGTTAATATGGGAGAACACTGTGTCTATGTTTGATGCACAACTCTCCTAAACTCGAGAGTGAAGTTATACAACTTTAGAACACTTTCCCACCAGGAGACTCGAACCCTAGCCAGCACAGAAGCCTTCAGGCAACTGGCATAACAAGTACGCCTTTAACCCACTGCACCACTGCTCAGACTCTTAAAAGAGATGATAATTTCGGAGTATTTATACACACCAAAGACCACCATCTCCCAAGAGCACTAGAGCATTAAGTGAGGGTCATTTTTACGTTTTTCATCAAGTCCCTGTTAATATGGGAGAACACTGTGTCTATGCTTGATGCACAACTCTCCTAAACACGAGAGTGAAGTTGTACAACTTTAGAACACTTTCCCACCAGGAGACTAGAACTCAAGCCAGCACAGAAGCCTTCCAGCAACTGGCATAACAGGTACGCCTTTAACCCACTGCACCACCGCTCAGACCCTTAAAAGAGATGGTAATTTCGGAGTATTTATACACACCAAAGACCACCATCTCCCAAGAGCACTAGAGGAAGTGAGGGGTCATTTCTACGTTTTTCATCATGTCCCTGTTAATATGGGAGAACACTGTGTCTATGCTTGATGCACAACACTCCTAAACACGAGAGTGAAGTTATACAACTTTAGAACACTTTCCCACCAGGAGACTCGAACCCTAGCCAGCACAGAAGACTTCCAGCAACTGGCATAACAGGTACGCCTTTAACCCACTGCACCATCGCTCAGACCCTTAAAAGAGATGGTAATTTTGGAGTATTTATACACACCAAAGACCACCATCTCCCAAGAGCACTAGAGCAAGTGAGGGGTCATTTTTACGTTTTTCATCAAATCCCTGTTAATATGGGAGAACACTGTGTCTATGCTTGATGCACAACTCTCCTAAACACGAGAGTGAAGTTACACAACTTTAGAACACTTTCCCACCAGGAGACTCACCAAAGACCACCATCTCCCAAGAGCACTAGAGGAAGTGAGGGGTCATTTCTACGTTTTTCATCATGTCCCTGTTAATTTGGGAGAACACTGTGTCTATGCTTGATGCACAACACTCCTAAACACGAGAGTGAAGTTATACAACTTTAGAACACTTTCCCACCAGGAGACTCGAACCCTAGCCAGCACAGAAGACTTCCAGCAACTGGCATAACAGGTACGCCTTTAACCCACTGCACCATCGCTCAGACCCTTAAAAGAGATGGTAATTATGGAGTATTTATACACACCAAAGACCACCATCTCCCAAGAGCACTAGAGCAAGTGAGGGGTCATTTTTACGTTTTTCATCAAATCCCTGTTAATATGGGAGAATACTGTGTCTATGCTTGATGCACAACTCTCCTAAACACGAGAGTGAAGTTACACAACTTTAGAACACTTTCCCACCAGGAGACTCGAACCCTAGCCAGCACAGAAGCCTTCCAGCAACTGGCATAACAGGCATGCCTTTAACCCACTGTACCACTGCTCAGACTCTTGAAAGAGATGATAATTTCGGAGTATTTATACACACCAAAGACAACCATCTCCCAAGAGCACTAGAGCATTAAGTGAGGGTCATTTTTACGTTTTTCATCAAGTCCCTGTTAATATGGGAGAACACTGTGTCAATGTTTGATGCACAACTCTCCTAAACACGAGAGTGAAGTTATACAACTTTAGAACACTTTCCCACCAGGAGACTCGAGCCCTAGCCAGCACAGAAGCCTTCCAGCAACTGGCATAACAGGTACGCCTTTAACCCACTGCACCACCGCTCAGACCCTTAAAAGAGATGGTAATTTCGGAGTATTTATCATCGTCGTCATCTCTGTAAATTATAATAAAAATAATAATAAAATATTACCAAAGACCACCATCTCCCAAGAGCACTAGAGCAAGTGACGGGTCATTTCTACGTTTTTCATCAAATCCCTGTTAATATGGGAGAACACTGTGTCTATGCTTGATGCACAACTCTCCTAAACACGAGAGTGAAGTTATACAACTTTAGAACGCTTTCCCACCAGGAGACTCGAACCCTAGCCAGCGCAGAAGCCTTCCAGCAACTGGCATAACAGGTACGCCTTTAACCCACTGCACCACCGCTCAGACCCTTAAAAGAGATGGTAATTTCGGAGTATTTATACACACCAAAGACCACCATCTCCCAAGAGCACTAGAGCAAGTGAGGGGTCATTTGTACGTTTTTCATCAAGTCCCTGTTAATATGGGAGAACACTGTGTCTATGCTTGATGCACAACTCTCCTAAACACGAGAGTGAAGTTATACAACTTTAGAACACTTTTCCACCAGGAGACTCGAACCCTAGCCAGCACAGAAGCCTTCCAGCAACTGGCATAACTGGTACGCCTTTACTCCACTGTACCACCGCTCAGACTCTTAAAAGAGATGGTAATTTCGGAGTATTTATACACACCAAAGACCACCATCTCCCAAGAGCACTAGAGGAAGTGAGGGGTCATTTTTACGTTTTTCATCATGTCCCTGTTAATATGGGAGAACACTGTCTATGCTTGATGCACAACTCTCCTAAACACGAGAGTGAAGTTATACAACTTTAGAACACTTTCCCACCAAGAGACTCGAACCCTAGCCAGCACAGAAGCCTTCCACGAAGTGGCATAACATGTACGCCTTTAATCCACTGCACCACGGCTCAGACCCTTAAAAGAGATGGTAATTTCGGAGTATTTATACACACCAAAGAACACCATCTCCCAAGAGCACTAGTGCAAGTGAGGGGTCATTTTTACGTTTTTCATCAAGTCCCTGTTAATATGGGAGAACACTGTGTCTATGTTTGATGCACAACTCTCCTAAACTCGAGAGTGAAGTTATACAACTTTAGAACACTTTCCCACCAGGAGACTCGAACCCTAGCCAGCACAGAAGCCTTCAGGCAACTGGCATAACAAGTACGCCTTTAACCCACTGCACCACTGCTCAGACTCTTAAAAGAGATGATAATTTCGGAGTATTTATACACACCAAAGACCACCATCTCCCAAGAGCACTAGAGCATTAAGTGAGGGTCATTTTTACGTTTTTCATCAAGTCCCTGTTAATATGGGAGAACACTGTGTCTATGCTTGATGCACAACACTCCTAAACACGAGAGTGAAGTTGTACAACTTTAGAACACTTTCCCACCAGGAGACTAGAACTCAAGCCAGCACAGAAGCCTTCCAGCAACTGGCATAACAGGTACGCCTTTAACCCACTGCACCACCGCTCAGAAACTTAAAAAGAGATGGTAATTTCAGAGTATTTATACACACCAAAGACCACCATCTCCCAAGAACACTAAAGCAAGTGAGGGGTCATTTTTACGTTTTTAATCAAGTCCCTGTTAATATGGGAGAACACTGTGTCTATGCTTGATGCACAACTCTCCTAAACACGAGAGTGAAGTTATACAACTTTAGAACACTTTCCCACCAGGAGGCTCGAATTCCAGCCAGCACAGAAGCCTTCCAGCAACTGGCATAACAGGTACGCCTTTAACCCACTGCACCACCGCTCAGACCCTTAAAAGAGATGGTAATTTCGGAGTATTTATACACACCAAAGACCACCATCTCCCAAGAGCACTAGAGCAAGTGAGGGGTCATTTTTATGTTTTTCATCAAGTCCCTGTTAATATTGGAGAACACTGTGTCTATGCTTGATGCACAACTCTCCTAAAGACGAGAGTGAAGTTATACAACTTTAGAACACTTTCCGACCAGGAGACTCGAACCCTAGCCAGCACAGAAGCCTTCCAGCAACTGCCATAACAGGTACGCCTTTAACCCACAGCACCACCGCTCAGACCCTTAAAAGAGATGGTAATTTCGGAGTATTTATACACACCAAAGACCACCATCTCCCAAGAGCACTAGAGCAAGTGAGGGGTCATTTTTACGTTTTTCATCAAGTCCCTGTTAATATGGGAGAACACTGTGTCTATGCTTGATGCACAACTCTCCTAAACACGAGAGTGAAGTTATACAACTTTAGAACACTTTTCCACCAGGAGACTCGAACCCTAGCCAGCACAGAAGCCTTCCAGCAACTGGCATAACTGGTACGCCTTTACTCCACTGTACCACCGCTCAGACTCTTAAAAGAGATGGTAATTTCGGAGTATTTATACACACCAAAGACCACCATCTCCCAAGAGCACTAGAGGAAGTGAGGGGTAATTTTTACGTTTTTCATCATGTCCCTGTTAATATGGGAGAACACTGTCTATGCTTGATGCACAACTCTCCTAAACGCGAGAGTGAAGTTATACAACTTTAGAACACTTTCCCACCAGGAGACTCGAACCCTAGCCAGCACAGAAGCCTTCCACGAAGTGGCATAACATGTACGCCTTTAATCCACTGCACCACGGCTCAGACCCTTAAAAGAGATGGTAATTTCGGAGTATTTATACACACCAAAGAACACCATCTCCCAAGAGCACTAGTGCAAGTGAGGGGTCATTTTTACGTTTTTCATCAAGTCCCTGTTAATATGGGAGAACACTGTGTCTATGTTTGATGCACAACTCTCCTAAACTCGAGAGTGAAGTTATACAACTTTAGAACACTTTCCCACCAGGAGACTCGAACCCTAGCCAGCACAGAAGCCTTCAGGCAACTGGCATAACAAGTACGCCTTTAACCCACTGCACCACTGCTCAGACTCTTAAAAGAGATGATAATTTCGGAGTATTTATACACACCAAAGACCACCATCTCCCAAGAGCACTAGAGCATTAAGTGAGGGTCATTTTTACGTTTTTCATCAAGTCCCTGTTAATATGGGAGAACACTGTGTCTATGCTTGATGCACAACTCTCCTAAACACGAGAGTGAAGTTATACAACTTTAGAACACTTTCCCACCAGGAGGCTCGAATTCCAGCCAGCACAGAAGCCTTCCAGCAACTGGCATAACAGGTACGCCTTTAACCCACTGCACCACCGCTCAGACACTTAAAAGAGATGGTAATTTCGGAGTATTTATACACACCAAAGACCACCATCTCCCAAGAGCACTAGAGCAAGTGAGGGGTCATTTTTACGTTTTTCATCAAGTCCCTGTTAATATTGGAGAACACTGTGTCTATGCTTGATGCACAACTCTCCTAAAGACGAGAGTGAAGTTATACAACTTTAGAACACTTTCCGACCAGGAGACTCGAACCCTAGCCAGCACAGAAGCCTTCCAGCAACTGGCATAACAGGTACGCCTTTAACCCACAGCACCACCGCTCAGACCCTTAAAAGAGATGGTAATTTCGGAGTATTTATACACACCAAAGACCACCATCTCCCAAGAGCACTAGAGCAAGTGAGGGGTCATTTTTACGTTTTTCATCAAGTCCCTGTTAATATGGGAGAACAATGTGTCTATGCTTGATGCACAACTCTCCTAAACACGAGATTGATGTTATACAACTTTAGAAAAATTTCCCACCAGGAGACTCGAACCCTAGCCAGCACAGAAACCTTCCTGCAACTGGCATAACAGGTACGCCCTTAACCCACTGCACCACCGCTCAGACCCTTAAAAGAGATGGTAATTTCAGAGTATTTATACACACACCAAAGACCACCATCTCCCAAGAGCACTAGAGCAAGTGAGGGGTCATTTTTACGTTTTTCATCAAGTCCCTGTTAATATGGGAGAACACTGTGTCTATGCTTGATGCACAACTCTCCTAAACACGAGAGTGAAGTTATACAACTTTAGAACACTTTCCGACCAGGAGATGCAAACCCTAGCCAGCACAGAAGCCTTCCAGCAACTGGCATAACAGGTACGCCTTTAACCCACTGCACCACCGCTCAGACCCTTAAAAGAGATGGTAATTTCGGAGTATTTGTACACACCAAAGACCACCATCTCCCAAGAGCACCAGAGTACGTGAGGGGTTATTTTTACGTTTTTCATCAAGTCCCTGTTAATATGGGAGAACACTGTGTCTATGCTTGATGCACAACTCTCTTAAAGACGAGAGTGAAGTTATACAAATATAGAACACTATCCCACCAGGAGACTCGAATCCTAGCCAGCACAGAAGCCTTCCAGCAACTGGCATAACAGGTACGCCTTTAACCCACTGCACCACCGCTCAGACCCTTAAAAGAGATGGTAGTTTCGGAGTATTTATATACACCAAAGACTACCATCTCCGGAGAGCACTAGAGCAAGTGAGGGGTCATTTTTACGTTTTTCATCAAGTCCCTGTTAATATGGGAGAACACTGTGTCTTTGCTTGATGCACAACTCTCCTAAACACGAGAGTGAAGTTATACAACTTTAGAACACTTTCCCACCAGGAGGCTCGAATTCCAGCCAGCACAGAAGCCTTCCAGCATCTGGCATAACAGGTACGCCTTTAACCCACTGCACCACCACTCAGACCCTTAAAAAAGATGGTAATTTCGAAGTATTTATACACACCAAAGACCACCATCTCCCAAGAGCACTAGAGCAAGTGATGGGTCATTTTTACGTTTTTCATCACGTCCCTGTTAATATGGGAGAACAATGTGTCTATGCTTGATGCACAACTCTCCTAAACACGAGAGTGAAGTTGTACAACTTTAGAACACTTTCCCACCAGGAGACTAGAACCCTAGCCAGCACAGAAGCCTTCCAGCAACTGGCATAACAGGTACGCCTTAAACCCACTGCACCACCGCTCAGACCCTTAAAAGAGATTGTAATTTCGGAGTATTTATATACACCAAAGACCACCATTTCCCAAGAGCACTAGAGCAAGTGAGGGGTCATTTTTACGTTTTTCATCAAGTCCCTGTTAATATGGGAAAACACTGTGTCTATGCTTGATGCACAACTCTCCTAAACACGAGAGTGAAGTTATACAACTTTAGAACACTTTCCAACCAGGAGAATCGAACCCTAGCCAGCACAGAAGCCTTCCAGCAAGTGGCATAACATGTACGCCTTTAACCCACTGCACCACCGCTCAGACCCTTAAAAGAGATGGTAATTTCAGAGTATTTATACACACCAAAGGACACCATCTCCCAAGAGCACTAGAGCAAGTGAGGGGTCATTTTTACGTTTTTCATCAAATCCCTGATAATATGGGAGAACACTGTGTCTATGTTTGATGCCCAACTCTCCTAAACACGAGAGTGAAGTTATACAACTTTAGAACACTTTCCCACCAGGAGACTCGAACCCTAGCCAGCACAGAAGCCTTCCAGCAACTGGCAGAACATGTACGCCTTTAACCCACTGCACCACCGCTCAGACCCTTAAAAGAGATGGTAATTTCGGAGTATTTATACACACTAAAGACCACCATCTCCCAAGAGCACTAGAGCAAGTGAGGGGTCATTTGTACGTTTTACATCAAGTCCCTGTTAATATGGGAGAACACTGTGTCTATGCTTGATGCACAACTCTCCTAAACACGAGACTGAAGTTATACAACTTTAGAACACTTTTCCACCAGGAGACTCGAACCCTAGCCAGCACAGAAGCCTTCCAGCAACTGGCATAACTGGTACGCCTTTACTCCACTGTACCACCGCTCAGACTCTTAAAAGAGATGGTAATTTCGGAGTATTTATACACACCAAAGACCACCATCTTCCAAGAGCACTAGAGGAAGTGAGGGGTCATTTTTACGTTTTTCATCATGTCCCTGTTAATATGGGAGAACACTGTGTCTATGCTTGATGCACAACTCTCCTAAACACGAGAGTGAAGTTATACAACTTTAGAACACTTTCCCACCAGGAGACTCGAACCCTAGCCAGCACAGAAGCCTTCCACGAAGTGGCATAACATGTACGCCTTTAACCCACTGCACCACGGCTCAGACCCTTAAAAGAGATGGTAATTTCGGAGTATTTATACACACCAAAGAACACCATCTCCCAAGAGCACTAGTGCAAGTGAGGGGTCATTTTTACGTTTTTCATCAAGTCCCTGTTAATATGGGAGAACACTGTGTCTATGCTTGATGCACAACTCTCCTAAACACGAGAGTAAAGTTGTACAACTTTAGAACAGTTTCCCACCAGGAGACTAGAACCCTAGCCAGCACAGAAGCCTTCCAGCAACTGGCATAACAGGTACGCCTTTAACCCACTGCACCACCGCTCAGACCCTTAAAAGAGATTGTAATTTCGGAGTATTTATATACACCAAAGACCACCATTTCCCATGAGCACTAGAGCATTAAGTGAGGGTCATTTTTACGTTTTTCATCAAGTCCCTGTTAATATGGGAGAACACTGTGTCTATGCTTGATGCACAACTCTCCTAAACACGAGAGTAAAGTTGTACAACTTTAGAACAGTTTCCCACCAGGAGACTAGAACCCTAGCCAGCACAGAAGCCTTCCAGCAACTGGCATAACAGGTACGCCTTTAACCCACTGCACCACCGCTCAGACCCTTAAAAGAGATTGTAATTTCGGAGTATTTATATACACCAAAGACCACCATTTCCCATGAGCACTAGAGCAAGTGAGGGGTCATTTTTACGTTTTTCATCAAGTCCCTGTTAATATGGGAGAACACTGTGTCTATGCTTGATGCACAACTCTCCTAAACACGAGAGTGAAGTTATACAACTTTAGAACACTTTCCAACCAGGAGAATCGAACCCTAGCCAGCACAGAAGCCTTCCAGCAACTGGCATAAAAGGTACGCCTTTAACCCAATGCACCACCGCTCAGACCCTTAAAAGAGATGGTAATTTCGGAGTATTTATACACACCAAAGACCACCATCTCCCAAGAGCACTAGAGGAAGTGAGGGGTCATTTCTACGTTTTTCATCATGTCCCTGTTAATATGGGAGAACACTGTGTCTATGCTTGATGCACAACACTCCTAAACACGAGAGTGAAGTTATACAACTTTAGAACACTTTCCCACCAGGAGACTCGAACCCTAGCCAGCACAGAAGACTTCCAGCAACTGGCATAACAGGTACGCCTTTAACCCACTGCACCATCGCTCAGACCCTTAAAAGAGATGGTAATTTTGGAGTATTTATACACACCAAAGACCACCATCTCCCAAGAGCACTAGAGCAAGTGAGGGGTCATTTTTACGTTTTTCATCAAGTCCCTGTTAATATGGGAGAACACTGTGTCTATGCTTGATGCACAACTCTCCTAAACACGAGAGTGAAGTTATACAACTTTAGATCACTTTCCGACCAGGAGATGCAAACCCTAGCCAGCACAGAAGCCTTCCAGCAACTGGCATAACAGGTACGCCTTTAACCCACTGCACCACCGCTCAGACCCTTAAAAGAGATGGTAATTTCGGAGTATTTGTACACACCAAAGACCACCATCTCCCAAGAGCACCAGAGTACGTGAGGGGTTATTTTTACGTTTTTCATCAAGTCCCTGTTAATATGGGAGAACACTGTGTCTATGCTTGATGCACAACTCTCTTAAAGACGAGAGTGAAGTTATACAAATATAGAACACTTTCCCACCAGGAGACTCGAATCCTAGCCAGCACAGAAGCCTTCCAGCAACTGGCATAACAGGTACGCCTTTAACCCACTGCACCACCGCTCAGACCCTTAAAAGAGATGGTAATTTCGGAGTATTTATATACACCAAAGACTACCATCTCCCGAGAGCACTAGAGCAAGTGAGGGGTCATTTTTACGTTTTTCATCAAGTCCCTGTTAATATGGGAGAACACTGTGTCTTTGCTTGATGCACAACTCTCCTAAACACGAGAGTGAAGTTATACAACTTTAGAACACTTTCCCACCAGGAGGCTCGAATTCCAGCCAGCACAGAAGCCTTCCAGCAACTGGCATAACAGGTACGCCTTTAACCCACTGCACCACCACTCAGACCCTTAAAAGAGATGGTAATTTCGAAGTATTTATACCCACCAAAGACCACCATCTCCCAAGAGCACTAGAGCAAGTGATGGGTCATTTTTACGTTTTTCATCAAGTCCCTGTTAATATGGGAGAACACTGTGTCTATGCTTGATGCACAACTCTCCTAAAGACGAGAGTGAAGTTATACAACTTTAGAACACTTTCCGACCAGGAGACTCGAACCCTAGCCAGCACAGAAGCCTTCCAGCAACTGGCATAACAGGTACGCCTTTAACCCACAGCACCACCGCTCAGACCCTTAAAAGAGATGGTAATTTCGGAGTATTTATACACACCAAAGACCACCATCTCCCAAGAGCACTAGAGCAAGTGAGGGGTCATTTTTACGTTTTTCATCACGTCCCTGTTAATATGGGAGAACAATGTGTCTATGCTTGATGCACAACTCTCCTAAACACGAGATTGAAGTTATACAACTTTAGAAAAATTTCCCACCAGAAGACTCGAACCCTAGCCAGCACAGAAACCTTCCTGCAACTGGCATAACAGGTACGCCCTTAACCCACTGCACCACCGCTCAGACCCTTAAAAGAGATGGTAGTTTCAGAGTATTTATACACACACCAAAGACCACCATCTCCCAAGAGCACTAGAGCAAGTGAGGGGTCATTTTTACGTTTTTCATCAAGTCCCTGTTAATATGGGAGAACACTGTGTCTATGCTTGATGCACAACTCTCCTAAACACGAGAGTGAAGTTGTACAACTTTAGAACACTTTCCCACCAGGAGACTAGAACCCTAGCCAGCACAGAAGCCTTCCAGCAACTGGCATAACAGGTACGCCTTAAACCCACTGCACCACCGCTCAGACCCTTAAAAGAGATTGTAATTTCGGAGTATTTATATATACCAAAGACCACCATTTCCCAAGAGCACTAGAGCAAGTGAGGGGTCATTTTTACGTTTTTCATCAAGTCCCTGTTAATATGGGAAAACACTGTGTCTATGCTTGATGCACAACTCTCCTAAACACGAGAGTGAAGTTATACAACTTTAGAACACTTTCCAACCAGGAGAATCGAACCCTAGCCAGCACAGAAGCCTTCCAGCAAGTGGCATAACATGTACGCCTTTAACCCACTGCACCACCGCTCAGACCCTTAAAAGAGATGGTAATTTCAGAGTATTTATACACACCAAAGGACACCATCTCCCAAGAGCACTAGAGCAAGTGAGGGGTCATTTTTACGTTTTTCATCAAATCCCTGATAATATGGGAGAACACTGTGTCTATGTTTGATGCCCAACTCTCCTAAACACGAGAGTGAAGTTATACAACTTTAGAACACTTTCCCACCAGGAGACTCGAACCCTAGCCAGCACAGAAGCCTTCCAGCAACTGGCAGAACATGTACGCCTTTAACCCACTGCACCACCGCTCAGACCCTTAAAAGAGATGGTAATTTCGGAGTATTTATACACACTAAAGACCACCATCTCCCAAGAGCACTAGAGCAAGTGAGGGGTCATTTGTACGTTTTACATCAAGTCCCTGTTAATATGGGAGAACACTGTGTCTATGCTTGATGCACAACTCTCCTAAACACGAGACTGAAGTTATACAACTTTAGAACACTTTTCCACCAGGAGACTCGAACCCTAGCCAGCACAGAAGCCTTCCAGCAACTGGCATAACTGGTACGCCTTTACTCCACTGTACCACCGCTCAGACTCTTAAAAGAGATGGTAATTTCGGAGTATTTATACACACCAAAGACCACCATCTTCCAAGAGCACTAGAGGAAGTAACGGGTCATTTTTACGTTTTTCATCATGTCCCTGTTAATATGGGAGAACACTGTGTCTATGCTTGATGCACAACTCTCCTAAACACGAGAGTGAAGTTATACAACTTTAGAACACTTTCCCACCAGGAGACTCGAACCCTAGCCAGCACAGAAGCCTTCCACGAAGTGGCATAACATGTACGCCTTTAACCCACTGCACCACGGCTCAGACCCTTAAAAGAGATGGTAATTTCGGAGTATTTATACACACCAAAGAACACCATCTCCCAAGAGCACTAGTGCAAGTGAGGGGTCATTTTTACGTTTTTCATCAAGTCCCTGTTAATATGGGAGAACACTGTGTCTATGTTTGATGCACAACTCTCCTAAACACGAGAGTGAAGTTATACAACTTTAGAACACTTTCCCACCAGGAGACTCGAACCCTAGCCACCACAGAAGCCTTCAGGCAACTGGCATAACAGGTACGCCTTTAACCCACTGCACCACCGCTCAGACTCTTAAAAGAGATGATAATTTCGGAGTATTTATACACACCAAAGACCACCATCTCCCAAGAGCACTAGAGCATTAAGTGAGGGTCATTTTTACATTTTTCATCAAGTCCCTGTTAATATGGGAGAACACTGTGTCTATGCTTGATGCACAACTCTCCTAAACACGAGAGTGAAGTTGTACAACTTTAGAACAGTTTCCCACCAGGAGACTAGAACCCTAGCCAGCACAGAAGCCTTCCAGCAACTGGCATAACAGGTACGCCTTTAACCCACTGCACCACCGCTCAGACCCTTAAAAGAGATTGTAATTTCGGAGTATTTATATACACCAAAGACCACCATTTCCCAAGAGCACTAGAGCAAGTGAGGGGTCATTTTTACGTTTTTCATCAAGTCCCTGTTAATATGGGAGAACACTGTGTCTATGCTTGATGCACAACTCTCCTAAACACGAGAGTGAAGTTATACAACTTTAGAACGCTTTCCCACCAGGAGACTCGAACCCTAGCCAGCACAGAAGCCTTCCAGCAACTGGCATAACAGGTACGCCTTTAACCCAATGCACCACCGCTCAGGCCCTTAAAAGAGATGGTAATTTCGGAGTATTTATACACACCAAAGACCACCATCTCCCAAGAGCACTAGAGGAAGTGAGGGGTCATTTCTACGTTTTTCATCATGTCCCTGTTAATATGGGAGAACACTGTGTCTATGCTTGATGCACAACACTCCTAAACACGAGAGTGAAGTTATACAACTTTAGAACACTTTCCCACCAGGAGACTCGAACCCTAGCCAGCACAGAAGACTTCCAGCAACTGGCATAACAGGTACGCCTTTAACCCACTGCACCATCGCTCAGACCCTTAAAAGAGATGGTAATTTTGGAGTATTTATACACACCAAAGACCACCATCTCCCAAGAGCACTAGAGCAAGTGAGGGGTCATTTTTACGTTTTTCATCAAATCCCTGTTAATATGGGAGAACACTGTGTCTATGCTTGATGCACAACTCTCCTAAACACGAGAGTGAAGTTACACAACTTTAGAACACTTTCCCACCAGGAGACTCACCAAAGACCACCATCTCCCAAGAGCACTAGAGGAAGTGAGGGGTCATTTCTACGTTTTTCATCATGTCCCTGTTAATATGGGAGAACACTGTGTCTATGCTTGATGCACAACACTCCTAAACACGAGAGTGAAGTTATACAACTTTAGAACACTTTCCCACCAGGAGACTCGAACCCTAGCCAGCACAGAAGACTTCCAGCAACTGGCATAACAGGTACGCCTTTAACCCACTGCACCATCGCTCAGACCCTTAAAAGAGATGGTAATTATGGAGTATTTATACACACCAAAGACCACCATCTCCCAAGAGCACTTGAGCAAGTGAGGGGTCATTTTTACGTTTTTCATCAAATCCCTGTTAATATGGGAGAATACTGTGTCTATGCTTGATGCACAACTCTCCTAAACACGAGAGTGAAGTTACACAACTTTAGAACACTTTCCCACCAGGAGACTCAAACCCTAGCCAGCACAGAAGCCTTCCAGCAACTGGCATAACAGGCATGCCTTTAACCCACTGTACCACTGCTCAGACTCTTAAAAGAGATGATAATTTCGGAGTATTTATACACACCAAAGACAACCATCTCCCAAGAGCACTAGAGCATTAAGTGAGGGTCATTTTTACGTTTTTCATCAAGTCCCTGTTAATATGGGAGAACACTGTGTCTATGTTTGATGCACAACTCTCCTAAACACGAGAGTGAAGTTATACAACTTTAGAACACTTTCCCACCAGGAGACTCGAGCCCTAGCCAGCACAGAAGCCTTCCAGCAACTGGCATAACAGGTACGCCTTTAACCCACTGCACCACCGCTCAGACCCTTAAAAGAGATGGTAATTTCGGAGTATTTATCATCGTCGTCATCTCTGTTAATAATAATAATAATAATAATAAAATATTACCAAAGACCACCATCTCCCAAGAGCACTAGAGCAAGTGAGGGGTCATTTCTACGTTTTTCATCAAATCCCTGTTAATATGGGAGAACACTGTGTCTATGCTTGATGCACAACTCTCCTAAACACGAGAGTGAAGTTATACAACTTTAGAACGCTTTCCCACCAGGAGACTCGAACCCTAGCCAGCACAGAAGCCTTCCAGCAACTGGCATAACAGGTACGCCTTTAACCCACTGCACCACCGCTCAGACCCTTAAAAGAGATGGTAATTTCGGAGTATTTATACACACCAAAGACCACCATCTCCCAAGAGCACTAGAGCAAGTGAGGGGTCATTTGTACGTTTTTCATCAAGTCCCTGTTAATATGGGAGAACACTGTGTCTATGCTTGATGCACAACTCTCCTAAACACGAGAGTGAAGTTATACAACTTTAGAACACTTTTCCACCAGGAGACTCGAACCCTAGCCAGCACAGAAGCCTTCCAGCAACTGGCATAACTGGTACACCTTTACTCCACTGTACCACCGCTCAGACTCTTAAAAGAGATGGTAATTTCGGAGTATTTATACACACCAAAGACCACCATCTCCCAAGAGCACTAGAGGAAGTGAGGGGTCATTTTTACGTTTTTCATCATGTCCCTGTTAATATGGGAGAACACTGTCTATGCTTGATGCACAACTCTCCTAAACACGAGAGTGAAGTTATACAACTTTAGAACACTTTCCCACCAGGAGACTCGAACCCTAGCCAGCACAGAAGCCTTCCACGAAGTGGCATAACATGTACGCCTTTAATCCACTGCACCACGGCTCAGACCCTTAAAAGAGATGGTAATTTCGGAGTATTTATACACACCAAAGAACACCATCTCCCAAGAGCACTAGTGCAAGTGAGGGGTCATTTTTACGATTTTCATCAAGTCCCTGTTAATATGGGAGAACACTGTGTCTATGTTTGATGCACAACTCTCCTAAACTCGAGAGTGAAGTTATACAACTTTAGAACACTTTCCCACCAGGAGACTCGAACCCTAGCCAGCACAGAAGCCTTCAGGCAACTGGCATAACAAGTACGCCTTTAACCCACTGCACCACTGCTCAGACTCTTAAAAGAGATGATAATTTCGGAGTATTTATACACACCAAAGACCACCATCTCCCAAGAGCACTAGAGCATTAAGTGAGGGTCATTTTTACGTTTTTCATCAAGTCCCTGTTAATATGGGAGAACACTGTGTCTATGCTTGATGCACAACTCTCCTAAACACGAGAGTGAAGTTGTACAACTTTAGAACACTTTCCCACCAGGAGACTAGAACTCAAGCCAGCACAGAAGCCTTCCAGCAACTGGCATAACAGGTACGCCTTTAACCCACTGCACCACCGCTCAGAAACTTAAAAAGAGATGGTAATTTCAGAGTATTTATACGCACCAAAGACCACCATCTCCCAAGAACACTAAAGCAAGTGAGGGGTCATTTTTACGTTTTTAATCAAGTCCCTGTTAATATGGGAGAACACTGTGTCTATGCTTGATGCACAACTCTCCTAAACACGAGAGTGAAGTTATACAACTTTAGAACACTTTCCCACCAGGAGGCTCGAATTCCAGCCAGCACAGAAGCCTTCCAGCAACTGGCATAACAGGTACGCCTTTAACCCACTGCACCACCGCTCAGACCCTTAAAAGAGATGGTAATTTCGGAGTATTTATACACACCAAAGACCACCATCTCCCAAGAGCACTAGAGCAAGTGAGGGGTCATTTTTACGTTTTTCATCAAGTCCCTGTTAATATTGGAGAACACTGTGTCTATGCTTGATGCACAACTCTCCTAAAGACAAGAGTGAAGTTATACAACTTTAGAACACTTTCCGACCAGGAGACTCGAACCCTAGCCAGCACAGAAGCCTTCCAGCAACTGGCATAACAGGTACGCCTTTAACCCACAGCACCACCGCTCAGACCCTTAAAAGAGATGGTAATTTCGGAGTATTTATACACACCAAAGACCACCATCTCCCAAGAGCACTAGAGCAAGTGAGGGGTCATTTTTACGTTTTTCATCAAGTCCCTGTTAATATGGGAGAACAATGTGTCTATGCTTGATGCACAACTCTCCTAAACACGAGATTGAAGTTATACAACTTTAGAAAAATTTCCCACCAGGAGACTCGAACCCTAGCCAGCACAGAAACCTTCCTGCAACTGGCATAACAGGTACGCCCTTAACCCACTGCACCACCGCTCAGACCCTTAAAATAGATGGTAATTTCAGAGTATTTATACACACACCAAAGACCACCATCTCCCAAGAGCACTAGAGCAAGTGAGGGGTCATTTTTACGTTTTTCATCAAGTCCCTGTTAATATGGGAGAACACTGTGTCAATGCTTGATGCACAACTCTCCTAAACACGAGAGTGAAGTTATACAACTTTAGAACACTTTCCGACCAGGAGATGCAAACCCTAGCCAGCACAGAAGCCTTCCAGCAACTGGCATAACAGGTACGCCTTTAACCCACTGCACCACCGCTCAGACCCTTAAAAGA
>NC_091162.1:44964047-44996547 GCF_040958095.1 Procambarus clarkii | reverse complement strand
CTTATTTTCAGTTCACATTCAGGAAAATCAAAATAGGAAGATCAGTGAAGCAAAAGACAAGATTGTAGAGCAAGAGGATAAGTCCTTGAAAAAATGAAGAAGAAACACCGACTTTCTCAAGATACAACTGTGACAGGTAATCAAAACTCATTCTTCATTACTCAATTTCAAAGCAAAACTTGTACTCACCTAGTTGTGTTTGCAGGGGGTTGAGGATTGGCTCTATGGTCCCGTGTCTCAACTATCAATCAACTGGTGTATAGATTCTTGGGCCATTCCTCCAGTTTGTTCAGTTTTAGTTATAAATTTTAAAGTGATTGTATGAGTATTTGTGGTTTTGGGCATTGTACGTGCCTTTCCTATGAATCGTACAATCTGCTTGTATCCTATGTATGTATGTATGTACTTTTGCCTATATAAAATATTTGCATCATCATCAAAATCCATACATTTATCACACATTGCATTCCCAGGTTTTATGTTTAGGTGGAGAGGGGTTTGGTGCTGTCTTAGTGCCATCTTGGCCAAGAGGTACAAGTACAAATATTTATTCAGGTAAAGTACATATATTGATACAAAACGTTGATGTATTTATAGATAGAGCTAGTACATACAATGCCTAAAGCCACTATTACACAATGCGTTTCAGGCAGAAAAAAACACTAAGACTAAAACTTAATACTAATTGAGTTAAAAGTATAAATTGTGTTGAGAAAATAAAAAAAATAAGAAAAAAGGGGGGGGGGAACATGGCAGATAAAATAGCCAAAATACAATTTGGACATCATTGGAGCATTGTTTAAAATAGGAGCATGGGTTGACATTTTGGGGGTGAGGTAGGTTACATAGCGTTAATTAGGTAGTACTTAGTTTTAATCTTAAACTCGTTGGGAGAGGTACAGTCTTTAACATGATTGGGAAGGTCATTCCACATTCTGGGTCCCTTGATTTATACAGCATTTCTAGTTTGATTAAGTCGTACTCTTGGAATATCAAATAGGTATTTGTTTCTGTTGTGGTGCTCATGGGATCTGTTACAACCTTCTACGAATCTTTTATGGTCAGGATTGACATTATAGTTCAGCGTTTTCTATATATATAAATTACACATGAGAGGATGTGCTGTGATTTAATATCTAACATACTCGGAGATTTTAGTAAGGGTACCAAGTGATGTCTGTGGCCAGAGATAGATATTGTCCTAATAGCAGCTTTGTGTTGAGTAATTAGAGGACGTAAATGATTTTGGGTAGTAGAACCCAAAGCACAAATACCATAGTTGAGATAAGGATAGATGAGAGAGTAATAGTGTCACCAGGGCAGGGCGAGGAACATAGTATCTGATCTTAGAAAGAATGCCAACAGTTTTTTAAACTTTTTTTGATATATTTAAAATGTGTCCCTGGAAATTCTGCTTGTAATCAATGAGAACGCCAAGGAATTTGCGATCTACTGTGTTACAAAATTGGGTATTGTTTATCCTAAGATTTATTTGATTTGAGGATTTATTGCCAAACAAAATATAGAAAGTTTTGTCAATATTGAGGGTGAGTTTCTTGGCTTTTTGCTGGTGATGTACTTTATTTAGCTCGGTATTCACTGTGACATTTAGAGCAAGAGGTTCAGGACTGGAGTAAATGAAAGTCGTGTGGTCAGCAAATAGAATGGGTTTGAGATGTTGGGAGGCATTTGGAAGGCCATTAATATAGATGAGAAAGATGAGAGGGCCAAGTATGCTGCCCTGGGGAACAGCAATGTTGATGGGTAGGGTGGGATAAATTGAATTATTCACAGAAACATACTGGAGCCTGTCAATGAGGTAAGACTTAAGGTATTGCAGGGACTGACCTCTGACTCCATAATGATGTCATTTAAGAAGAAGGTTTTGGTGGTTGACAGTGTCAAAAGCCTTACGCAGGTCTACAAATAACCCAACAGGGAACTCATTTTTATCAAGAGCTGCATGTATCAAGTTAATCATACTAATAAGTGCATCGTTAGTGCATTTTTGGGGTCTGAAGCCATATTGACAAGAGCTAAGTATATTGAGTTTGGCTAGATAAGGGAAAAGCTGCTTGTAGATTAGTTTATCAAATATTTTTGACAAGTTTGGCAGAATTGATATAGGTCTGAAGTTGTTGACATCTGTGGGATCACCACATTTTTGGACAGGGGTTACTCTCGTTTTTTTTAGAATATCTGGAATGGTTTGGAGTTCCAGTGACTCGTTGAAGAGCAAAGCAATAGCAGGAGCTAAAGATCTGGAGGCTTTTTTGTAAATTAGAGTTGGTATCTCCTCAAGGGCACTAGACTTGGTTTTAAAGGAAAGGATTATGTCAGTAACATCAGTGGAATTAGTAAGCATTAGGTACAGAGACTGTGGATAGTTACCTGTAAGATAGTCCTGAATATTAGTACTGGAAGATGGAATATCATTTGTAAGGGATGACTCAATGGAAGAAAGAACTTATTGAACTCAAAAGCAGTATCAGAGGCTGAAAGCAGACCATTGTTATTTGACAGAAGTATTGGTTTGTTATTTAAAATCTTCTTTGAGTCCAATATTTGTGAAATTGTGCTCCATGTTTTCTTAATGTTGCCCTTTGAGTGGGTAAATTTAATTTCGTAGTATTTAATTTTGGCTCCTCTAATTATTTTAGATAGCAATGATGTGTAATTGTTTGAAAATTCTTTGGAGACTCTTCCTAACCTATGCTTCTTCACAAGGTCATGTTTTTTAATAATGGATTTAAGTATCCCCTTTGTAAGCCAAGGATTGTTTAGCTGTTTAGTTGTGACTTGTTTCCTTACCATAGGACAGTGGGTGTTATAAAGGCTGAGAGTTTTTTGAAGAAAAGATTGCACTGCTAGGATGATGTCCCCTATGTTCCTTAATTCAGATTCCCAGTTGATATTAGCAGCAGCAGCAGCTATAAAATTGCCTATAGCAGTTTCATTGTGCAGCCTAAAGCTTATCTCCTTTGTCTCTAGAGGTAGTTTGTTAATGTTGGTTAAGAGAAATGTGGGGTAATGGTCTGTAGTGCTATCGATGATTATCCCTGAAGTAAGCAGATAGGTTATGTTGGTCCAGATGTGATCAAGAGCCATGGCAGTATTATCAGTGATTCTTGTAGGTCTAGTGATTAAGGGTATGAGGAAGCAGGAATTCATACAGTTGAGAAAACTAGCAGCAGGGGGCTATCAGGCTCGCAGAGGTCAACGTTAAGTCCCCAGAAATAATTAAGTGGTTTTTGTTCAGTCTGTTCTGAATAAAAACATTAAAACATTCAGTATTAGATTTCTAAGGTTAGAGTTAAATTCAGTCACATTTAACTCTAAATCCTGTTAGGAATTAGACTGCTAGGAATCCTGTAGACTGCTCCCACAGTCAGGATAGCATCGCTACCCGTGACTCTGAAACAGGCAAATATATACTCTCCATAAGGGTCTCTAGATTTAATTACTTTTAAGCAAGTCAGTTCTTGGTTGTAGTAAAGAGAAGTACCACCACCTCTTTGTGTAGGACGACAGTTGTGAATAGCTGAGTAGTTAGGCATGTTGTTGAGTTGAGAAGTGTTCTCTTTTAACCACGTTTGAGTAAACACAATAAAAGAGGATTAGTTGTTAACTATTTTAATCAGGGAATTAACATCATCAAAGTGTTTGCTTAGAGATCTTACATTCAAGTTAATTACAGAAACATTGTGATTACACACTAAAACATTGTTTACATCATGTGCTGTATAATACCTACAATTTTGATCATTAAAGTGATGACTGTCATAGATACTAGATAAGAGGTTAAGGCCTGGGTCTATAATAGTTGCATAAGAGGGCTGTTTTACAGAAAAGCCAAAGATGGCAATTATAAAAGAAATAGCTATGGAAATATATATATATATATATATATATATATATATATATATATATATATATATATATATATATATATATATATATATATATATATATATATATATAACTATACACAAAATTGAGGTAGGTTGCCGAAAGGTACTTTCAGGTACACTTATGGTAATAATTTGCACTAATGATCAAAATTGCACAGGCAAAGCCAAGAGCACAATGGAGCAATGGTGGTGAGGCTACAACCCGTTCTCGCACTTGCTTATAGTCAATATTGGCTTATTTAATAAGTACATATGTGACATACTAATTGATTGTGAATATTTTAGCTTACCTTGAAAAGCTTCATAGAAAATACCGACCTCACCTAACCTTCTTAGTATATTAAGATAAGCATCTTATTGCTTCTTAATTACAATTATTACTAAACCTATACCTTTGATAGGTTAAGTAATAATTGTAAATAAGAAGCAATAAGATGCTTATCTTAACATACTATGAAGGTTAGGTGAGATCGGTGTTTTCTATGATGCTTTTCAAGGTAAACTAAAATATTCACAATCAATTAGTATGTCACATATGCACTTATTAAGTAAGCCAATATTGACTATAAACAAGTGCGAGAACGGGTTGGAGGCTAGGCAACCTGGGTTACAAAGAAAAAATTTAATAAAAATTCTAAAGTAATATAAACTTAATGGTAATTTAAGTAATGAAAACTTAATGGGAACTTAAAGTAAAAATGAACCAGAATAATTAATAACAATGGATGACCAATAAAAGTCAAAAAGCAATTATGAAATCAATAAAACGAATAGCTTACTTATTATAATATAATAAGTACACTATAGTAGAATATTAAAGTTACACTAAAACACTAAAATAAAATGAGGTAGATTAAATAGAGATACACTCAGGTACACTGGATGATAAAGTTTATACTAGAGGACACAGGCAAAGCCAGTGTACTATGGAACAAGGGCGTAAAAAAGAAAAAAAAAAGAGAGACAATAATAAAGAAGACCCATTTTTTAAAGTTAAAACCTTTTGGAAGGAATGGCAGAGCTAAAGTACACATTGGTAGTTAAATGAGGTTATAATTTTAATTCTGGTTATTCAGCAGCTATCCCACAGTCATTCAGGAGAATTGAGGTGAGCTTCAGTGGTTATAAAATAGGTTTTTCCAGTGTCAGTCCCCCTAGCTATAATTTTACCGTCTCGCACAAAACAATGTTTAATTATAGGGGAATTTTTTGCAGAAACCCCGCAGTTTAAATAAGAGATTTTGTCTGAACCTGGTCAGACATTTATTCACATAAACATTGGATTTACTAGAGACTGCAGATTTGAAAAGGTCTGACTTGCGGAAGCAGCTATCTAGCTTAATTCAAATTCTGCTGTTATATATACCCTCCAGTTGATTTGATGCCCACTCTATAAGCTGATTTGATGTCACTAGTTTTGATTGAATATTTTGATCATATCTTGGATATTTTGATCTTTGGGGAATATATTTGAATATTTGTATCATACTTTGGATCATTTGGTCTTGGGGGAAAGACCAGCATGCGTTCATTCATTAATTCATGATGGTCTTGGGAGAAGTTTGTGAATGAATAAATGGAGGTTTTGGGGAGGCTTCAAGTGTGCTTTTTGGACCTGGCGATTGTTTGGTTCCTGTCCCATCTCAAGAATGTCTGATCATTTATTCAAAGCTCTTTTTGTTATTTGGCAGTCTACCAGCTGTCAACTATTTGTTGTGATGTGTTTTGTTAATATATATTTTGTTTAGAATATACTGTATGGAAACCATGAATACAAATATTGCATGTCTACAAATAAAAAAAAATATATTTTTAAATATAAAATACTTTTTATATATTCTCAAATAATTATTATGTAAGTGTGCAAGGAATTGATGTGTACTGTATTTGCAGAGCATCAAATCATGTAGATGGTAGGGAAAGTACACCAATTTTAACTCAAATAATTTATGCTAGGTTTCTTGGAAAGCAATGTGGCACCTCAATTACCCTTCTTGGTCTCTGTCTACAGACTGTTGTGATGCCTGGTGGCCTCTGTCTACAGACTACTATGGTTCCAAATTTCTATGATTTTGGTGTTTTGTTTTTTGCAAGAAATATATATTTATTATATATCTTATGTTTTCCACATTTTCAGCACATCAGTGTCTACTTACTGCTGAAGCAAGTACCTTGATCAGGGTTCCCAAAGAGCATATCTTAGAAGGGTCGAAGACGTCCATTATTTTGAAGCCATCAAACAGAAAAGAAGAACGAAATATTTTGAAGATAGTCAAGAAGGAAGAGGAATCTGTTGGAAAAGGGCAAGTCATGATGTTTCAGAAGAAAATTACCCAATATTTGTCTGATACCTCATCGAACAGATAATAGAAATATTTTTTGATAATGTAATTAAGTCAGAGGTGACTCCCATCAATCTTACTTCCTTTACAGAACAATATAATTTCTAAAATAGTTTTCCTAATTATTTATGTAAAATATATGATTTATTTTTGTAATAAAATCAATAAACTTGTGTTTAAAGTCAGTAGTCCAAATATTTATTTATCAATCTATCCCTGTGCAGTATGTGTAGAGAATATGTGCAGAGACTTGACTTTTAACATGTTCAAGACAAGACATTTAGTAAGGGAGCAGAGTGTTGTATGATACTGTAATTTGTGATGGTTACCTTGAGGTTACTTTGAGGTGCTTCCAGGGCTTAGCGTCCCCGCGGCCCGGTAGTCGACCAGGCCTCCTGGTTGCTGGATTGGTCAACCAAGCTGTTGGAAGCGGATGCTCGCAGCCTGACGTATTAATCACAGCCTGGTTTATCTGGTATCCTTTGGATGTGCTTATCCAATTCTCTCTTGAACACTGTGAGGGGTCGGCCAGTTATGTCCCTTATGTGTAGTGGAAGTGTGTTGAACAGTCTCGGGTCTCTGATGTTGATAGTGTTCTCTCTCAGATTACCTGCTTGATACGTGCTTGATGTTCGATTGCTTGAACTCTGATATTTATCATGCTAAATAAACACTTGATTCACTTACTTTTAATTTGATTTTAACTGTGTTCCCGAGATCTTGGAATTTCTGACATATGGCCAGCTAGAGTATAGAATACTCTTGAGATTATGGAATTAAAGAATCTTGCATGGAACATGATTCCAGTTGACACATGCTAATAACATCTGGGCAAATCTTTGATATACAGACAAGTTCCATTCCTTGTCTTGTATGTACTGATTAGAATGGATAGTGGCAGCACTTCTACTTCTACTTTTACTTATCTACGCTTCTACATCTACCTCTCCTACCACTGCTTCCTAATCTCACTCTCCTCTCCCTCCGACTCTCTCCCCCTTTCCCTTTCACCCGACGACCCTCCTTACTCCTCCCACCTACTCCTCCCTCCTTTCTACCTCCTTCACCCCAAACCCTCACTAAGTACTTCATTATTCATTTCTTTCCTTTCGTTTCTCTTAAATGTTTGTGGCAGGGAAATGTTCTAGAGTTTCTCTCTAGAGTTGTGAGTAGCTGATCAAGTTACAATGCCTTGTGGATGTAGCACCTAGGTAATCAAATATCTAGGTCACAATGTGTTGAGCTGGAGAACTTGCAGTAGGAACTCTGGGGGAATTCTAGAATAGTTAACAAGGGCGGGATAATGGACTAAAGAGAGCTATTTCCCCACCCCCGTTACAAACACACACACACACACATATCCCCTGGAAGCAGCCCGTAGCAACTGTCTAACTCGTAGGTATCATTTTACTGCTAAGTGAACAGGTGCATCAGGGTCAAAGAAACTTTGATCGTTTGTTTCCGCCTTTGCTGGGAATCGAACCCGGGCCCTTTAGACTACGATCCTCGAATACTGTCTACTCAGCCGCGAGGCCCCGTGTGCGTGTGTGTGTGTGTGTGTGTGTGTGTGTGTGTGTGTGTGTGTGTGTGTGTGTGTGTGTGTGTGTGTGTGTGTGTGTGTGTGTGTGTGTGTGTGTGTGTGTGTGTGTGTGTGTGTGTGTGTGTGTGTGTGTGTGTGTGTGTGTGTGTGTGTGTGTGTGTGTGTGTGTGTGTGTGTAATATTTATGTAAATAAATAATAATAATAATTATTATTATTATTTTATTTTTATTATTATTATTATTTTATTTTTATTATTATTATTATTATTATTATTATTATTATTATTATTATTATTATTATTATTATTATTATTATTATTATTATTATTATTATTATTATTATTATTGAGCGTTCTCGGGAATCCGGATCACATGATGACGGTTTGTATGGAACCTTAGACGGTACCTTTACCATATAACGGCTGTTCAATTCACGGTATCGGGCAGTTACCGACCTTCCGCGGGTATTATATCCGGACTGTCATCCCCGCTCCTTGCAGGCCTCATTCATGAGGACATGAGGTGATCCAGCCTCATGGCCAGTTACTCACAGTCATAACTGAGAACTATGAGCAACGCAGGTTATAGGTAATATCATTGTTAGTAATCCAGTGAAGTTATTATTAGTAGAACAAGAGAGAGATATTATATGATACAGCACCATAGATAGGCGATACAGCGACATAGACAGAGGTGCCACTGATATTCGTCAGCTTTCATGCACCTCAAAAGTTGCTGCATGTTGAGACAAGTTTTCTTCATATGGGCTGGGTAACTCAAGATAACTTAAGATAACGAAGATAACCCAATTGAGTTTATTATGCTCTCTCTCTCTCTCTCTCTCTCTCTCTCTCTCTCTCTCTCTCTCTCTCTCTCTCTCTCTCTCTCTCTCTCTCTCTCTCTCTCTCTCTCTCTCTCTCTCTCTCTCTCTCTCTCTCTCTCTCTCTCTCTCTCTCTCTCTCTCTCTCTCTCTCTCTCTCTCTCTCTCTCTCTCTCTCTCTCTCTCTCTCTTTCTCTCTCTCTCTCTTTCTCTCTCTCTCTCTTGACAGATGAGATGAGATGCGGGCCCTCATCTGTCATCAGCTCCTTTGCTTCCATACATTCCCTATTAAACCACGGATTCTTCTTTTGCTTCTCGGTTTTTTCCTGTCGGGCTGGGACAAACCTGCTTACAGCCTCCTGACACTTTTAGGTGACATAGACCATCATGTCTTGTACAGACTTGGTTCTGAGTTCTGTTTCCCATTGTATATCCCTTAGGAATTTATTGACCACTTTAAAGTTTCCTTTCGGTATGCCAGCCCTTTTTTTCCCAGTTCTTTTTGGGGGGAGATAATTCCTAGCTCAACCAGGTACTGAAAGCTCAATACACTATGATCACTCATTCCCAACGGGGCTTCCAACTTAACTTCCCTAATATCCGACTCATTTAGGGTAAATATCAGATCAAGCAAACCTGGTTCATCCTCTCCTCTCATTCTTTTCGGTCCCTTGACGTGTTGACTTAGAAAGTTTCTTGTTGCCATGTCCAGCAGCTTAGCTCTCCATGTGTCTGGTCCTTCATGTGGGTCTCTCTTCTCCCAATCTATCTTCCCAAGGTTGAAGTCTCCCATGATTAGTAGTCTGGATCCGTTCCAGCTAGCCACAGAAGCTGCTCTCTCTATTATATTGATGGTGGCCATGTTGTTTCTGTCATATTCCTGTCTGGGTCTTTTGTCGTTCAGTGTGGGGAATATATGACTAATACTATAATTTTCTGGGAGGGGAGACAGGGGGAAGGGGAGGCAGGAGGGGGGACATGGTGGGAATGGGGGGAGGGGTAACAGGGTCAAAATGGGGTCAGGTGGGAGGGTTGGGTGAGCATTTGAGTGGGGGCAGTAGGGTGAGGGGAAGGGAGGGTTTATATGCAGAAAGAGGTAGTGGTGTTGCCCTCCCCTCTGGTGTTGCTGGGATGCTGGTTGTGGGTTCCCCTCTTGTCTCTGGTACTGTTTTGTTGGGGGCTGTGTTTCCTGGTTTACTCCTCTTTCCCTGCGCTTCCTCCTTGCCTCTGCTGCCCTGGCTCTCTCCTCGTTCGTCCTGTCCCTCTGCAGGAATACTTTTTTGTATTCCTCCACATACTGCAGATAACTCTTTCTTTCTAGAATAACCTTCTTCGCTGTCTCATTTGTAAACATCACCTTTACCTGTCGGTTTCTGTCCTTGTTGTACCAGCCCAACCTGAAAACCTTCTCAATGTTTTGTTCAGCCCCTTCTATCTGTAACCCCTTCAGTATCCCATGTACTGCCTCTCTGTCCTTGCTATTCCATACCTGCCTATTGAATCCTTCCTGTTCTTTGATGCCTTCAACTACCACAGATCTTTTCCTTTCCAACAGCTGACTGGTGCACCTTGCTGCTTCCTGGGAGGTTGCTGCTTGCATAGCTACCTCCCTCACTGTGTCCATTGTTTCTGAGCTCTTTCTCAGTATTTCCACAAATGTTTCAGGTACAGAGGCATTTCCTTCCAATGCAACATACCAACTTTCCCTTTGGATGATAACCTGATGCTCAGCCTCTTTATTTTTTTCTGTGAGGGATTTGATCTCCTACCTTGCTGATGTCAGCTCACTTTGCAGGTTGTTAATTGTAATCCTCATTTCATGTATCTCCCTCCTAAATTCCTTCAAAACTTGTACTAACATTTTCTTCGTTTTATCACTTTGATTATTCCCCCGAGTCCCTGTTGTGTCCTGCCATTTTGTCCCTTTCCCTGATATGTTTTGATACGGTGGATGACCTGATGCTTGAGTGTTTTCGTTCGTTCAAAATATGAGTGTTTTCGTTATTCCTTGGATTAGTGTGTTTGTCTGTCTGACCACAACTGTCACTCTAACTAGTGAACTTTAGTGGGTGGCAAAGTACGGTAATTATGAGGTAAATTGCAAAGCAATTTTAATAACGTAACAATTGTTAGAGACGTGAGGATGGACAAGGAGCTGGTATATGGGGGTAGGAGTTCACAACCACATGCGCCATCGGGGGCATGCGACGACCCTGCACAAAGCAACAAGACTTTGGGATAATATGGCGATTCTGATGTACTCTGAGAGGAGGTATTGTAAGTGTCTTAGACTGGGAGAATAAGACTGGTTCCTACGGTCACCACACACACTGACACCATTATTGATTTTTCATACCTCTATTATTGATTTTACATACCACACGCCTCTATCCCCTTCCATCCCCACCCCTACAAACTATCCGGTCTTCTTATCTGTCGTCCCCAATAGTACTGTGTCCAGGGTTTATGGGTAGTGGGGGGTCGGGGGCGGGTCAGTGGAGGTTGCGTCCCCCCCCCCTTATCCCCCCACAACTGAAGAACAAAGCAACTGGTGCATTCTCAATAGGCTATTAATCTGCTTTTTCAGAAAATTCAAAATATTAACCACAACGATTCATCTTTTGTTTCTGTGGTAACTGTTTCAATAACTCTACTGTTACGAGAAAAAAAAGTGTTAGTTACGCAATTGTTATTAATTTGAATGCAATTGAAATATAGTGTCTAAACAAATTAACGCAATGATCTTTTCCATATATTTTATATTCCGTAATTTGGGTTTCATTATACATCGTCTCAGCTAATTACAATAAATATTTTTCCCAAAAAATGTAAAATCAATATGTAATTTAGTTTTGTGTCCATGGGACCGGCAGAGCTTGAAAAACACATGAGGCGTAAATTGATGTTATCGTAAATATATATCTGTTTTCGATAATGAAAAAGGTAAATGTTTTTTAAATATTGCATTATATCCGATATATATACTAAAGAAGAACTTGTCAGTTTGCTTGAAGTTGAGTAAATTTAGAGGATGAGTGAATTAAACAAGTTAAGTAAATTAATACTTATTAGAAAAGACGTTTGTGAACAGAAATCCAAGAGAAGCTAAACAAGTCCCGAAACCCCATGGAGGTATCCCCCTAGGGTACTTAATGAATACAAGGAAGGTCTCACTTAACCATTAGTCTGTCCCTTCTCCATGGTATTCGGAGAATGCATGGAAGGTCTTACTTAACCATTAGTCTGTCTCTTCTCCATGGTCTTCAGAGAATGCAAGGTAGGATACTAACACAAACTCAGAAGACTTTGAAAGAGAAATTGACAATATGTCCATGCACTCAGCTCCTGGGCCTGACTCATAGAATTCAATATTCATAATGAAATGTAAAGTACCAAAAGCGCGAGCACTCAGCATAATATGGAGAAAGATCCTGGATACAGAAGAGATACCAGCTGCACTTAAATCTGCAGATATAGCTCCTCTGCACAAGAGGGGGTAGCAAAGCCTTGGCAAAAAATTATAGACCATTTGCACTAAAATCACACATAATAAAAGTGTTTGAAAGAGTGATTAGCACTTTCGTGCCATCTTCACTTGGATGTACAGGCGGTTTATTCAAGGGCTTGTCGGATCACGACGTACATTTACGGTCCGTGTTATAGTGGGTATATACTACTCGATCGACTTGGGGTTTGTATGAATATGTTTGCCATTAAATTTCCGTTTTTTCTAATAGGCACAGTGCCTATTTGAGAAAACGGCAATGTATTGTAACTTAGAGAAGAGACTATTGAGTTGGTGACACAACGAGGGTAATCGCCCACTCCACACACTCTTGTGTTGGCCGCGATCATGATTCTACATTTATATGCATATGTTTGTGTAGGGAATTTTATTGCGAGTTCAGTGATATAAAATTTAACGCTGTAGGACTAATGTGGAGCTGACAACAAACAAAAGAGTATGAACATTTTGTAGCTGTTTGGGCGTACAGCGAGACGGCAAGTGATCTACGTTTTTATTTATTTCGTAATGGAATAGCTAATGCTTTGGTTACATTTTATACATATGATCTTGCAGAGAATTTTATTGCCAACACATTGATACCAAAAGGAAATACGTAGCTCGAGAATTGGTGTCAGGAGAGTGAAAAGATTACACACTGTTTGGTGTTTACGCTCATGAGAAAAAAACGCCGCGCGCACAATGCGCAGAATTTTTTCGCGGGTGCCGGGAGCATCAAAGTGCTAATTAGGAATCAAATTTCTAGTTTTATGGAAAATAATGAGATACACAATCTAGGACAACATGGATTTAGAGCGGGCAGTTCCTGTCTGTCAGTCACTCAACCACTATGACAAAATCACAGAAGCTCTAGAAGAAAAGCAAAATGCAGATGTTGTATACACAGTTTCTAGTTTAGTTCATTTATTATGCACCCCATACCCATCTTGTGGGCGGTAGTGGAAAGGGTTACAGAGGCACATAATGGGCTCAGGGACTGAACCCCACAATTCATTTAGCTAAGCAAGTTACAATCTTGATGAGCTAGTTACAAAATTCAATATAAGTCATCACATCAACAATGGGTTATACACAGACTTTGCAAAGGCGTTCGACAAATGTGACCATGGGGTGATAGCACACAAAATGAGGTCAATGGGAATAACTGGTAAAGTAGGACACTGGATACTCAATTTCCTGTCGAACAGAACACAAGGAGTAACAGTCAATCAAATAAAATCGAGTCCAAGTGCAGTTAAAAGCTCCGTACCTCAAGGTACAGTCCTTGCACCGCTACTGTTCCTTATTGTCATAGCAGATATAGACAAAAATACACGTCATAGCTTCATGTCATCCTTTGCAGATGACACAAAAATCAGCATGAAAATTACCTCTGCTGAAGACAATGGAAAATTACAAGCAGATATCAACAAAGTTTTCGATTGGGCAGCAGAAAATAACATGATGTTTTACAGTGATAAATTTCAGGTACTCAGGTACGGCAAAAATGAGGATCTGAAACATAATACAGGGTACAAAACACAATCGAATCTTCCCATAGTAGGAAAACAGCATGTAAAGCATTTGGGAATAATGATGTCCGACGATCTAACCTTTAGGGAGCATAACCAAGCAAATATTGCGTCAGCCAGGAAAATGATAAGATGGGTTACGAGAACTTTCAAATCCAAGGATCCCATCACAATGGTTGTACTCTTCAAGTCAATTGTGCTGTTCCGTCTTGAGTACTGCTCAGTACTCACTTCCCTCTTCAGAGCAGGAGAGATTGCTGAAATAGAGGGAATACAGAGAACATATACGGCACGCATAGACGAGATAAAGCACCTAAATTATTGGGATCGTCTCAAAGCTCTCCAAATGTACTCAGTAGAAAGGAGACGAGAGAGATACCAAATAATATACACATGGAAAATACTGGAGGGCCAGGTCCCGAATCTACACAATAAAATAACAACATACTGGAGTGTACGATATGGAAGAAAATGCAGAATTGAACCAGTGAAGAGCAGAGGTGCCATAGGCACAATCAGAGAACACTGTATAAACTTTAGAGGTCCGCGGTTGTTCAACGTCCTCCCAGCGACTTTAAGAAATATTGCCGGAACAACCGTAAACATCTTCAAGAGAAGACTGGACTGTTTTCTAAGAGAAGTTCCGGATCAGCCGGGCTGTGGTGGGTATGTGGGCCTGTGGGCTTCTCCAAGCAACAGCCTGGTTGACCAAACTCTCACTAGTCGAGCCTGGCTTGGGGTGTAGAAGAACTCCCAGAACCCCATCAACCAGGTATCAACTAGGTATGGTCTTACTTAACTATTAGTCTGTCTCTTCATATTCTGCCAACGAAAAAATCCACATCCGCCAACAAAAAAAAATCAAAATCCACGAACAAACAATTTCAAAATCCGCCAGTAACAAATTCTAAATCCGGAAAAAAATCCAAACCTGCCAACAAAAAATCACAAATCCTCCAACAAAAAAGTTTAAATCCTTATATTATGTTAGGTTATATTAGGTTAGATTAGGCGTGTTGGAGAGGACTGGTGTACACCTAAGCTCTGGTACACATCACTACTGCCAACAGTTATGGGACCGATAAATCACTATATAACATTTCTTTCGCTTTTTCCTAGTCAGCACAGTAGACTCGTAACTGATAGGTCCTGGGTTCGAGTCCTGGACACAGCGAGAAGCTTGGGCACTTTTCCAATGCCTCTGTTCAACAAGCAGTAAATATATATACCCTAGAGTCAGCCAACTGTTGTGGGAAGCATCCTGGGGCATACCCTAGTTCCCTTCCCATGGCTCATGATAAACATTACCCTATAGTTTCCCTAGAACACAATTCGCCAATCGGTTAACAACCAGGTAGCAAATTACTGCTGGGAAAACAGAAGCGCGAACGATTAAAGATTGGAGCCCAGTCAATCTTCCCTGGCAAGGACTTGATCGCAGATCAGATCACCGGCGAGGCGGGGTGCGCGTGTGTTACCACCGCAAGCCTGATTCATATTGCACGCTGCCAGCTTCATAATGTGTTGACATAATTAAAAATTGTATTTTGTGTAATCGAACATAAATATTTATCATTTTATATCATTATTTTATTGAAAGAGGAGATTATATTCATACCATTCACGAAATTATATATTTAGTGTAATTTAGTTACACTAAATATAGAGTAATTCTGATATGGGGGGAAGGTAATATTTTATTTAATATAAATTGTAGCCACTTAATGACCGCGGTTTCTGGCAACTTATAATTATGCAAATTAAATGATTATATCACTGGCAATTACAAGTATTTTTAGTGCTTTTGTGATTATTATTTTTATACCAATTTGCACTTTTTATATATATATGTATTATATATTAATATTGTGGAAGAGATAGCTCTTTTTGTGGGGGTGTTTGGGTGTTATCATGGAAACGAGGCATAAATCACATATGTATGATAACATCTTCCACAACAACCAATACCTGAAAGGCCTGGTTCCTGCTTTTATGGAAATACTTTCGTATCTACGACTCTTGTAGAGAATAAGTTTAATACTTTTATGTGTTCCTTCGTCTAGACGTGGCTCTCTCCAGCCTCCACACCCTCCACACACCCTGCCCACCGACATCTTGCCCTGCCCCGCCTTTACAGACGCGGATTCCGAAAGTTCGCCAAATGATGATAATTAAATAAATATCCCGAAATGATGGGAGTCCTTGTCCATTACCTTGTGTCTCTCGTGGGAGGGAGAGGCCAATTCCTAGTGAGGTTGTGGGATGGAAGTGATGAAAACACAGATAAACAAAGAAGTAGGTAGTGAGAAATGAGAGGAAGAAAGGTCAAGAGATTAAGGGAGAGAGGAGAAGGAAGAGGAATAGCCGGAAAGAACGAGGGAGGACAAGGAATGGAGGTAAGGACAGAGAGTAGGAACAACAAAGCGAGTCGTGGATCATCACACTTCACATTCTCTCTACTCCTTCGTCCATTACATGCTTCTCCCTCCTTTATTCTCTCTCTCTCTCTCTCTCTCTCTCTCTCTCTCTCTCTCTCTCTCTCTCTCTCTCTCTCTCTCTCTCTCTCTCTCTCTCTCTCTCTCTCTCTCTCTCTCTCTCTCTCTCTCTCTCTCTCTCTCTCTCTCTCTCTCTCTCTCTCTTTCTCTCTCTCTCTCTCTCTCTCTCTCTCTCTCTCTCTCTCTCTCTCTCTCTCTCTCTCTCTCTCTCTCTCTCTCTCCTCTCTCTCTCTCTCTCTCTCTCTCTCTCTCTCTTTCCATCCTCCCCTCCCTCCCTCCCTCCCTCTCTCTACTGTCTTCCCGCTCTCTCCCCTTATCTTCTACCTTTCCCACTCAAAGGCCCATTTTCCTCTCTTTATTTCAAATTATTATATCTCTACTTCTCCTAGCCGCTATCTTTCCCTCTCACTTCCATTACCTTTCCCTCCCTTCTCCCGTCTTCCATCCATCCTTTACTCACCATTTCCTCTTCCCCCTTTCCCTACCCCCACACATTAACTTTCACCAGTTTCCCTTCCTCCTCGCTAACTGCCTTCTCCTAATTACTTTCTTTGGTGAATTGAATACCTCGCTTCTCTGCCAGTTTTAATTATCATTATTATATTATTATGTTCAGTTGACCTGTGGAGGTTTTGGAGGGGTCGTCGGCCTCCTCCCTGGGACCAGACGCACCTTCCCCCCCCCCCCCCCCTGTGTGTGTGTACTTGCCTATTTGTATCTGCAGGATCGAGCTCTAGCTCTTTGACCTCTCTTTTCTAGCCGTTGGTTGTCTTATGCAATGACTCCTGGCCTATTTCTCTATCATATCTGTTTGCCTCTGTAACCTGCGCCTTTAGGTCATTCCATTTACTTACTACTCTCTACCCTTAAGCTAAAGGAAAACTTTCTAACATCTCTATGATACATCTGAGTCTCAAGCTTCCATCCGTGACCCCTTGTTCTGTTGTTATTCACTGTAAACCTTTTCTGTTTCCACCTTGTCAATCCCTCTAAGCATTTTACACGTCATTGTCATGTCACCCTCTCCCTCCTCCTTTCTAACGTGGTCAGGTTTAGTTTCTTCAGTATTTCTTCGTACCTCATCCCTAGCAGCTTTGGGACGAGTCACATTGTAAACTTCTGCACTTTTTCAAGCTTCCTTATGTGCTTTTTTTCTTAGATGGGGCTCCAAGATAGGGCGGCATATTCTATGACTGGCCTCACATAGACGGTTTACAGTGATCTAAAAGCCTCTTTCTTCAGGTGTCTGAAGGATGATGTTCCAGAGTAGAGTATGCGGCTAACGTTATTATGTGTTTATACGTGCGCTTGCAGGCTACTGATACCTTTCCTCACCCCCAACTTGCTTAAGTCAATTGTTTCCTCATTCCAGGAGAGTCTTGCACCTGAAATAACTCCCCCCACCAAAAAAAAAAAAACTTCTCCAACCCCTCCCCCCCCCCAACCCCTGCAATCATCTTTATGGTTAGGCGTAATTTCCGACCGTGTGTGAGTTCTCTGGCATTTCTGTTGCAAGCTTGCAATTTCCTCTCCTCTTGTGTCTGTGATCATATCTCTCCACAAGCATCCAATCTACGGCTCTCCAATTCAGCGTAATTTCGTATATTTGCCTTTTATTGGTTGATATTTTTTCACTGGTATTTTAAAACTGAACGGTAATGAGTAAAAGGAACACAAAGTTCAGACCACGATGGATAGAGACACCGAACTGAGTGAGGACTTTGAAATGGTGAGGGACGTTACGCCTTTAATGTGAATGTATAAAACAAAAATTTTCTTATAGAAATATACACCATTACTGACTAATCTCTGGTAAATTTATGATAAATTAATTATTTCAAATATTCTGCTATCCTTACTCTGGCCGTAATAACATCACGCAGACGATCATTCCTTAGTGTCAAAAGCTTAGTTAAAAGGTGCCTCTTTCCCAAAGTATATAGGTAACTATTCTATTTGTTAATATTTCACAAAAGCAGTATCGTTGGACACTCTCTCTCTCTCTCTCTCTCTCTCTCTCTCTCTCTCTCTCTCTCTCTCTCTCTCTCTCTCTCTCTCTCTCTCTCTCTCTCCCCCTCTCTCTCTCTCTCTCTCTCTCTCTCTCTCTCTCTCTCTCTCTCTCTCTCTCTCTCTCTCTCTCTCTCTCTCTCTCTCTCTCTCTCTCTCTCTCTCTCTTTCTCTCTCTCTCTCTCTCTCTCTCTCTCTCTCTCTCTCTCTCTCTCTCTCTCTCTCTCTCTCTCTCTCTCTCTCTCTCTCTCTCTTTCTCTCTCTCTCTCTCTCTCTCTCTCTCTCTCTCTCTCTCTCTCTCTCTCTCTCTCTCTCTCTCTCTCTCTCTCTCTCTCTCTCTCTTTCCATCCTCCCCTCCCTCCCTCCCTCCCTCTCTCTACTGTCTTCCCGCTCTCTCCCCTTATCTTCTACCTTTCCCACTCAAAGGCCCATTTTCCTCTCTTTATTTCAAATTATTATATCTCTACTTCTCCTAGCCGCTATCTTTCCCTCTCACTTCCATTACCTTTCCCTCCCTTCTCCCGTCTTCCATCCATCCTTTACTCACCATTTCCTCTTCCCCCTTTCCCTACCCCCACACATTAACTTTCACCAGTTTCCCTTCCTCCTCGCTAACTGCCTTCTCCTAATTACTTTCTTTGGTGAATTGAATACCTCGCTTCTCTGCCAGTTTTAATTATCATTATTATATTATTATGTTCAGTTGACCTGTGGAGGTTTTGGAGGGGTCGTCGGCCTCCTCCCTGGGACCAGACGCACCTTCCCCCCCCCCTGTGTGTGTGTACTTGCCTATTTGTATCTGCAGGATCGAGCTCTAGCTCTTTGACCTCTCTTTTCTAGCCGTTGGTTGTCTTATGCAATGACTCCTGGCCTATTTCTCTATCATATCTGTTTGCCTCTGTAACCTGCGCCTTTAGGTCATTCCATTTACTTACTACTCTCTACCCTTAAGCTAAAGGAAAACTTTCTAACATCTCTATGATACATCTGAGTCTCAAGCTTCCATCCGTGACCCCTTGTTCTGTTGTTATTCACTGTAAACCTTTTCTGTTTCCACCTTGTCAATCCCTCTAAGCATTTTACACGTCATTGTCATGTCACCCTCTCCCTCCTCCTTTCTAACGTGGTCAGGTTTAGTTTCTTCAGTATTTCTTCGTACCTCATCCCTAGCAGCTTTGGGACGAGTCACATTGTAAACTTCTGCACTTTTTCAAGCTTCCTTATGTGCTTTTTTTCTTAGATGGGGCTCCAAGATAGGGCGGCATATTCTATGACTGGCCTCACATAGACGGTTTACAGTGATCTAAAAGCCTCTTTCTTCAGGTGTCTGAAGGATGATGTTCCAGAGTAGAGTATGCGGCTAACGTTATTATGTGTTTATACGTGCGCTTGCAGGCTACTGATACCTTTCCTCACCCCCAACTTGCTTAAGTCAATTGTTTCCTCATTCCAGGAGAGTCTTGCACCTGAAATAACTCCCCCCACCAAAAAAAAAAAAACTTCTCCAACCCCTCCCCCCCCCCAACCCCTGCAATCATCTTTATGGTTAGGCGTAATTTCCGACCGTGTGTGAGTTCTCTGGCATTTCTGTTGCAAGCTTGCAATTTCCTCTCCTCTTGTGTCTGTGATCATATCTCTCCACAAGCATCCAATCTACGGCTCTCCAATTCAGCGTAATTTCGTATATTTGCCTTTTTATTGGTTGATATTTTTTTCACTGGTATTTTAAAACTGAACGGTAATGAGTAAAAGGAACACAAAGTTCAGACCACGATGGATAGAGACACCGAACTGAGTGAGGACTTTGAAATGGTGAGGGACGTTACGCCTTTAATGTGAATGTATAAAACAAAAATTTTCTTATAGAAATATACACCATTACTGACTAATCTCTGGTAAATTTATGATAAATTAATTATTTCAAATATTCTGCTATCCTTACTCTGGCCGTAATAACATCACGCAGACGATCATTCCTTAGTGTCAAAAGCTTAGTTAAAAGGTGCCTCTTTCCCAAAGTATATAGGTAACTATTCTATTTGTTAATATTTCACAAAAGCAGTATCGTTGGACACTCTCTCTCTCCCTCTCTCTCTCTCTCTCTCTCCCTCTCTCTCTCTCTCTCTCTCTCTCTCTCTCTCTCTCTCTCTCTCTCTCTCTCTCTCTCTCTCTCTCTCTCTCTCTCTCTCTCTCTCTCTCTCTCTCTCTCTCTCTCTCTCTCTCTCTCTCTCTCTCTCTCTCTCTCTCTCTCTCTCTCTCTCTCTCTCGCTCTCTCTCTCTCTCTCTCTCTCTCTCTCTCTCTCTCTCTCTCTCTCTCTCTCTCTCTCTCTTTCTCTCTCTCTCTCTCTCTCTCTCTCTCTCTCTCTCTCTCTCTCTCTCTCTCTCTCTCTCTCTCTCTTTCTCTCTCTCGTACCAACATTCTTTTAAATTTCATATCTCCAGACAGGAGGAACATTTTTGTTGTATTTTGTGAAGATTTTTATTGTATTTTGTGAAGTAAGCATATTTTAATTTTGCAATATTATTATTTTATCATATATAAATTAACAATGATACTAATAACAATAGAAATTAACATTAACAGTATTATCTCATGGTTGATATCAAATGTAAAATTCATACCACTAATGTTATAATTGAAAATGATTCATAATATTAACTTTAACATAATGATCTAAATTATAATACTTAACATTAACTGCCTGATTTCAGTTCATATACTCATCGATAATAGTTATTATTTGCTAAATACTTATAATATTACTTTAGTGTTAAAAATTAAAATAATTAATTTCATGTAAAATAATAGTATTAAATGCTAAAGATTAAGAGTTAAAGTATAATTATTAACTGTAGTAGTCTTAATTCAGTGGTAAACAGTTAGTCTTCAGCAGTATTTGTCGCTTTTTAAAATACAAATAGTTTGATCTCATTATTGATATAAAGAGTAAATAATGTGATCTCAATAATATCTGAAAGAAACACTAGTACTCTTCACAAGAGAAGCAAGTTTTTTGGTTTGTTTTTTACGAATCATCACTGAAAAGGCTAATTCTTGTTCTCGTTCACGACGCTCATCGTGGAGGTTGTTCACCATTGTTCTTCGTCATCACTGAGGCAGCGGGTGTTCACCATCGTTGTTTACCAGCACTGAAGCAGCGGGTGTTCACCATCGTCATTCACCATCACTAAGGTAGTAGTTACTCACCATCACTACAGGCGCCTGTCAGATGTTTTTATTATTTTATTATTGTATTTATATATAGTGTTAACTAATCAGTGAACTACATTGTCTGGAAAAGAGTCTCTCCAGAGCTAACATTGTTCATGGTATGATGTGTTTATTGTTGATATCGAACGTCCGCAGGTTGTGATTTTTGGTGAGTAAATGTTCACCTTCAAGATCTTATGTTCTTTCAGTGTTACTTTTTGTCTGTAGGATTTGTGCGCATATGCTAATGTGAATGACAGTGATAGTAATAATTTAATGCAAACATGTGTTGTGCACAATAGTTCTGGTGTATATGGCTGTGCTAGCTGAGGCTATTGTTACCGCCGGTCCAGGTGAGGCTTCTAAAGTTCTAATAATGTAGCGAGGAAGAAGATCCAGGCTGTCCTTACGATACCTGGGGCGTCGACGGGACGAGACGGTAGTGGTGTAGCAAGATCAGTCCTCCACACACTCCTGATCCACTAGCACGTAGCATGGACGGCAGAGCTGGATGGCATTACTTGAGACCAGCAGCATCCCCCGTCGCGGCAGACCCACCAGCAGGAGGGGCCGTCAGGAGTGCAAACCATCTCCACCAAGCCCAGATCCTTCCTGCCATCAATCAGCACCTGCTGGAAGTTTCGGCTGGTAAGTTTGTTGAAGCCTCCGCGAGATCCAGTCAGAGAGTGACTTTAAAACCAGCGCATGGGGTTGGGGAGCCGGTCGGCCGAGCGGACAGCACGCTGGACTTGTGATCCTATGGTCCTGGGTTCGATCCCAGGCGCCGGCGAGAAACAATGGGCAGAGTTTCTTTCACCCTATGCCCCTATTACCTAGCAGTAAAATAGGTACCTGAGTGTTAGTCAGCTGTCACGGGCTGCTTCCTGGGAGTGGAGGCCTGGTCGAGGACCGGGCCGCGGGGACACTAAAAAGCCCCGAAATCATCTCAAGATAACCTCAAGATAGGGGGTCCAGGCGACTGGTAAAGCGGGAGGAGCTTCTCACCGGTCTGAAAATCATAGCACCTCATTGACAAAACACGGAAAATTATCCTACTCGCTGCTCCGTGTTGCCGTTAATTATATATTAGCTTAGTACTGCCTCGCACAGCTCTCCTCTCTATGCTTTCACATCAAAAGTGTAGGAGCAAACTTTCCTCCATTAGTGCAGTGTCGATTAGTTAAGATTATACACCTAATAATTCAAGTAGTAACTCCATAACTAGCATCAGGTGTGGCGGGGAAACTCCCGCCGGGAGCCAGAGCACCGTGCGTGCGTGCGTGCGTGCATCAGAGACCACTATTCTGGCCAGGGTTGCGTGCCTCGTTGTGCCAATCATGGTATGACGTCATGGTCGTTCCCAACAGGAGTATATAGTTGTTTCATAGATCCTGGAGAGAATCCGGCACCATTTCCCACGTCCATTGGAAGACGAGCTCACGTTTCCATCCTCACCTTTTTACGCCAGATTCGAAAAAAATCAAACGTAAGAATAAAGGTATATTTTAACACAACAGGTACAACAAGTAGTAGGCGAGGCGTACAGAGCTTGTACGTATATATTACACTTTGTGGATTATTGTTAATATTTTTCTATAACAAATTGGAATATCATAATTACTTCATTGCTTAATAGTGCCTAACCTAACGAATGATGTTCACAATGTCACCTTGTCACAAAAGACCTGTGAGCTTATGGTGCCTTGGCTCACCTCACCTGACATATAGTTGAGTAAGAATTACTATAATGTAGTTTAATAACTCCAAGTTGTTTTTATTAAGGGCTCTCCATTATATTTCTCTTTGGTCCCGCCTCTCAACCGTCAATCAACAGGTGCACAGGTTACTGAGCCTATTGGGCTCTATCATATCTACACTTGAAACTGTGTATGGAGTCAGCCTCCACCACATCACTTCCTAAAGCATTCCATTTGTCAACCACTCTGACACTAAAAACAGTTCTTTCTAATATGTCTGTGGCTCATTTGGGCACTCAGTTTCCACCTGTATCCCCTTGTGTGTGTTCCCCTTGTGTTAAATAGACTGTCTATATATACCCTATCAATTCCCTTCAGAATCTTGAATGTGGTGATCATGTCCCCCCTAACTCTTCTGTCTTCCAGCGAAGTGAGGTTTAATTCCCGTAGTCTCTCCTCGTAGCTCATACCTCTCAGCTCGGGTACTAGTCTGGTGGCAAACCTTTGAACCTTTTCCAGTTTAGTCTTAGCCTTGACTAGATATGGACTCCATGCTGGGGCTGCATACTCCAGGATTGGCCTGACATATGTGGTATACAAAGTTCTGAATGATTTTTTACACAAGTTTCTGAATGCCGTTCGTATGTTGGCCAGCCTGGCATATGCCGCTGATGTTATTCGCTTGATATGAGCTGCAGGAGACAGGTCTGGCATGATATCAACCCCCAAGTCTTTTTCCTTCTCTGACTCCTCAAGAATTTCCTCTCCCAGATGATACCTTGTATATGGCCTCCTGCTCCCTACACCTATCTTCATTACATTACATTTGGTTGGGTTAAACTCTAACAACCATTTGTTCGACCATGCCTTCAGCTTGTCTAGGTCTTCTTGAAGCCTCAAACAGTCCTCTTCTGTTTTAATCCTTCTCATAATTTAGCATCGTCCGCAAACATTGAGAGAAATGTATCGATACCCTCCGGGAAATCATTTACATATATCAGAAACAAGATAGGACTGAGTACAGAGCTCTGTGGGACTCCACTGGTAACTTCACGCCAATCGGAGGTCTCACCCCCTCACCGTAACTCTCTGCTTCCTATTGCTTAGATACTCCCTTATCCACTGGAGCACCTTACCAGCTACACCTGCCTGTCTCTCCAGCTTATGTACCAGCCTCTTATGCGGTACTGTGTCAAAGGCTTTCCGACAATCCAAGAAAATACAGTCCGCCCAGCCCTCTCTTTCTTGCTTAATCTTTGTCACCTGATCGTAGAATTCTCTCAATCCTGTAAGGCAAGATTTACCCTCCCTGAACCCATGTTGGCGATTTGTCACGAAGTCCCTTCTCTCCAGATGTGTTACAAGGTTTTTTCTCACGATCTTCTCCATCACCTTGCATGGTATACAAGTCAAGGACACTGGCCTGTAGTTCAGTGACTCTTGCCTGTCGCCCTTTTTGTATATTGGGACCACATTCGCCGTCTTCCATATTTCTGGTAGGTCTCCCGTCTCCAGTGACTTACTATACACTGTGGAGAGTGGCAAGCAAAGTGCCTCTGCACACTCTTTCAGTACCCATGGTGAGATCCCATGAGGACCAACAGCCTTTCTAACATCCAGATCCAGCAGGTCTCTTGACCTCCTCTCTCGTAATTTCGAACTCTTCCAAGGCCACCTGGTTTACCTCCCTTTTTCCTAGCACAGTGACCTCACCTTGTTCTATTGTGAAGACCTCCTGGAACCTCTTGTTGAGTTCTTCACACACCTCTCTGTCATTCTCTGTATACCTGTCCTCGCCTGTTCGAAGTTTCAATACCTATTCTTTCACTGTTGTTTTCCTTCTGATGTGACTGTGGAGTAGCTTTGGTTCGGTCTTGGCTTTGTTTGCTATATCATTTTCAAAACTTTTCTCTGCTTCTCTTCTCACCTTGACGTACTCATTCCTGGTTCTCTGGTATCTCTCTCTGCTTTCTGGTGTTCTGTTATTCCGGAAGTTCCTCCACGCCCTTTTGTTCAGTTTCTTCGCTTCCATACATGCCCTATTATACCATGGATTCTTCTGTTGCTTCTCGGATTTTTCCCTTTGGGCCGGGATGAACCTGTTTACTACCTCCTGACACTTTTGGGTAACATAGTCCATCATACCCTGTACAGACTTATCTCTGAGGTCTGTGTCCCAAGGTATTTCACTTAGGAAACTTCTCTTCTGTTCATAATTCCCCTTTCGGTATGCCAGCCTTTTGATTCCTAGTTCTTTTTTGGGGGAGATAAGTCCTAGCCCTACCAGGTACTCAAAGTTCAATACACTGTGGTCACTCATTCCCAAGGGCGCTTCCATTTTAACTTCCCTTATATCCCACTCATTTAGGGTAAATATCAAATCAAGCATTGCTGGTTCATCTTCTCCTCTCATTCTTGTTGGTTCTTTGATGTGCTGGCTTAGAAAGTTTCTTGTTGCCACGTCCAGCAGCTTAGCTCTCCATGTTTCTGGTCCTCCATGCGGGTCTCTGTTCTTCCAATCTATATTCCCATGGTTGAAGTCTCCCATAATTAGTAGTCCAGATCCATTCCTGCTAGCAACAGAAGCTGCTCTTTCTATTATGTTAATGGTGGCCATGTTGTTTCTATCATATTCCTGTCTAGGTCTTCTGTCATTTGGTGGTGGATTATATATGACTACGACTATAATTTTTTTCCCTCCATTTGTTACAGTACCTGCTATGTAGTCACTGAAACCTTCCCAGCCCTGAATATCCATCTCCTCAAAATCCCAGCCTTTTCTTACCAGCAGAGCTACACCACCCCCACCTCTTCTTTCTCTCTCTTTCCTCATAACATAATAGTCCTGTGGGAACACTGCATTTGTTCTCGTTTTCGTGATCTTTGTTTCTGTGAGGGCTATTATGTCTGGGTTTTCCTCTAGTACCAGTTCTCCAAGCTCATTTGCTTTATTTGTAATTCCATCTATGTTAGTGTACATCGCTTTGAGGCTCACTTTCTTCTGTCCCTTCTCAAATCGCCTCCTTGGTGAGTGTTCTGCTGGTGGGGGAGGCTGTTCCATGGGTGTGAGGACCTGTGAGGTGGATAACAGGGTCTCAGAGGATACTGGGATGAGGGGCAGGGGATCCAGTGAAGGGGGAGGGTATGGGGTGAAAGAGGAGGGAGGATGGGTAGGAAAGGGGGGGGGGGGAGGACTCGGGAGGAGGGGGAGGGGTAGAAGGGTGGGGATTGGGTGTGGGGGGAGGGAGATTTGGCTCAACATTTGAGTGGGGGCAGGGAGGGTTTGGGGTAGGGGGGTTTTCTATGCAGAGGAGGGAGGCGGCGTTGTCCTCTCTTCTAGTGTTACTGGGTAGCTGGTTGTGGGTTCCCCCCTCGCCTCTGGGGGTGTTGTGTTGGGAGCTATGACTTCCTGGTTTTCCCCTCTCGTCCTGCGCCTCTTCCTTGCTTCTGCCACCACGGCTCTCTCCTCCCTTGTCATGTCTCTCTGGAGGAATACATTTTTTAATTTTCCCACATTTTTCAGGGAGTTCTTCCTTGATAATATTTTCTCCTTTGTGCTCTCGTTTGCAAACACTATCTTTATCATTCGGTCTCAGTCTTTGTTGTACCAGCCTAGCCTGAAAACCTTCTCAATGCTATGCTCAGCCCTTTCCAAGTCTAGTGCATTTAGTACTTCATTCACTGCTGCTTTGTCCTTGTCATTCCACTCTGTCCTATTGGAGCCTTCCTGTTCTTTAATACCCATAGCAACCACTGATCTGTTCCTTTCCAGCAGTTGGCTAGTGGAGCGTGCCGCCTCCTATGAGGTAGCTGCTTTCATGGCCACCTCCAGCACTGCAGTCATTACTTCAGAGTTATTTTTTTTAGTATTTCCACAAATGTTGCTTTTATTGTGGCATTCTCATCCAAAATCTATTACCACCTTCTCCCTGGATGGTTTTCTGATTCTCAGCCTCGATACCATTCTCTTTGAGGGCTCTAATCTTCTCCTTTGCTGCTGTCAGCTCTCTTTTCAGGTTGCTTATTTCGTTCTTCATTTCCTGCATCATTTCTTGCATCTCACTCTTGATGTCCTCCAGAAACTGGGCGAACATTTCCTTCATTTCATCACCTTGGCTCTTCCCTGTTCCCCTGGTACCTCTGGCTGCCATGCTTGACCTATAGTTGTGCCGTGATAGGATTTGTCAGGAGGGCAGAGTGGGATGGGGGAGAGAGAGAGAGAGAGAGAGAGAGAGAGGAAGAGAGAGAGAAAGAGAGAGAGAGAAAGGAAGTGATAAAGGGAGAGATAAATGGGTGGGTGGGGGGGATCCGACCCTTCCACTGAAGTGAGAAGAAAGTAGAAGGGGAGGGGGGGAGGAGATGGAGAGAGAGGTGGGAGGGAGAGTGGGAGAGAGAGGAGAGGGAGAGAGATGGAGAGGGAGAGAGCGGGTGAGAGAGAGAGCGGGTGAGGGAGAGAGGGGGGGAATTCCTTGAGAATTTTGAATGTGGTGATCATGTCCTCCCTAACTCTTCTGTCTTCCAACGAAGTGAGGTTTAATTCCCGAAGTCTCTCCTCGTAGCTCATACCTCTCCGCTCGGGTACTAGTCTGGTGGCAAACCTTTGAACCTTTTCCAGTTTAGTCTTATGCTTGACTGGATATGGACTCCATGCTGGAGTGGCATACTCCAGGATTGGTCTGACATAAGTGGTGAATAATGTTCTGAAAGATTCCTTACACAAGTTTCTGAAGGCCGTTCATATGTTAGCCAACCTGGCATATGCTGCTGATGTTATCCTCTTGATATGAAATGTGTGTGTGTGTGTGGGTGCGTGGATGTGTGTGTGTGTGTGTGTGTGTGTGTGTGTGTGTGTGTGTGTGTGTGTGTGTGTGTGTGTGTGTGTGTGTGTGTGTATGTGTGTGTGTGTGTGTGTGTGTGTGTGTGTGTGTGTGTGTGTGTGGACTCACCTAGTTGTAATCACCTAGTTGTGCTTGCGGGGGTTGAGCTCTGGCTCTTTGGTCCCGCCTCTCAACCGTCAATCAACAGGTGTACAGGTTCCTGAGCCTATTGGGCTCTATCATATCTACACTTCAAACTGTGTATGGAGTCAGCCTCCACCACATCGCTTCCTAATGCATTCCATTTGTCAACCACTCTGACACTAAAAAAGTTCTTTCTAATATCTCTGTGGCTCATTTGGGCACTCAGTTTCCACCTAAGTCTCCTAGTGCGTGTGCCCCTTGTGTTAAACAGCCTGTCTTTATCAACCCTGTCGATTCCCTTGAGAATCTTGAATGTGGTGATCATGTCCCCCTTAACTCTTCTGTCTTCCAACGAAGTGAGGTTTAATTCCCGTAGTCTCTCCTCGTAGCTCATACCTCTCACCTCGGGTACTAGTCTGGTGGCAAACTTTTGAACCTTTTCTAGTTTAGTCTTATGCTTGACTAGATATGGACTCCATGCTGGAGCCGCATACTCCAGGATTGGTCTGACATATGTGGTATATAATGTTCTGAAAGATTCCTTACACAAGTTTCTAAAGGCCATTCTTATGTTAGCCAACCTGGCATATGCTGCTGATGTTATCCTCTTGATCTGAGCTTCAGGGGACAGGTCTGGTGTGATAACAACCCCTAGGTCTTTTTCTCTCTCTGACTCTCGAAGTATTTCATCTCCCAAATGGTACCTTGTATCTGGTCTCCTGCTTCCTACCCCTATCTTCATTACATTACATTTGCTTGGGTTAAACTTTAATAGCCATTTGTTTGACCATTCCGCAGTTTGTCCAGGTCTTCTTGAAGCCTCAAGCTGTCCTCCTCTGTCTTAATCCTTCTCATAATTTTGGCGTCGTCGTCAGTAAACATTGACAGGAATGAGCCTATACCCTCTGGGAGATCATTTACGTATATCAGAAACAGGATAGGTCCAAGTACAGAGCCCTGTGGGACTTCACTGGTGACTTCACGCCAGTCTGAGGTCTCACCCCTCACTGTAACTCTCTGCTTCCTATTGCTTAGGTACTCCCTTATCCACTGGAGCACCCTACCAGTTACTCCTGCCTGTTTCTCCAGCTTATGCATCAACCTTTATGGGGTACTGTGTCAAAGGCTTTCCGACAGTCCAAAAAAATGCAGTCCGCCCACCCTTCTCTTTCTTGCTTAATCTTTGTCACCTGATCGTAGAATTCTATCAAGCCTGTAAGGTAAGATTTACCCTCCCTGAACCCATGTTGATGGGTTGTCACGAAGTCTCTTCTCTCTAGATGTGTTACTAGGTTTTTACTCACAGTCTTCTCCATCACCTTGCAAGATATACAAGTTAAGGACACTGGCCTTTAGTTCAGTGCCTCTTGTCTGTCCCCCTTTTTGTTTATTGGTACTACATTAGCAGTCTTCCATATTTCTGGTAGGTCCCCCGTTTCCAGTTACCTACTATACACTACGGAGAGTGGTAAGCAAAGTACTCCTGCACACTCTTTCAATACCCATGGCGAGATTCCGTCCGGCCCAACAGCTTTTCTCACATCCAGCTCCAATAGGTGCTTCTTGACCTCATCTATTGTAATTTCGTACCTATCCAAGGTGACCTGGTTTACTGCCACCTCTTCTAGCGCCGTGACATCTCCCTGTTCTATTGTAAAGACCGCCTGGAACCTTTTGTTGAGTTGTGTGTGTGTGTGTGTGTGTGTGTGTGTGTGTGTGTGTGTGTGTGTGTGTGTGTGTGTGTGTGTGTGTGTGTGTGTGTGCGTGGGTGGGTTTGTTTGTGTACTACCCTAGTATTACTCACCTAGTTGTGCTTGCGGGGGTTGAAATGGCTCTTTGGTACCGCCTCTCAACCGTCAATTAACATGTGTACAGTTTCCTGAGCCTATTGGGCTCTATCATATCTACACATCAAACTGTGTATGGAGTCAGCCTCCACCACATTACTTCCTAATGCATTCCATTTGTCAACCACTCTGACACTAAAAAAGTTCTTTCTAATATCTCTGTGGCTCATTTGGGAACTCAGTTTCCACCTGTGTCCCCCTAGTGCGTGTGCCCCTTGTGTTAAATAGCCTGTCCTTATCAACCCTGTCGATTCCCTTCAGAATCTTGAATGTGGTTATCATGTCCCCCCTAACTCTTCTGTCTTCCAACGAAGTGAGGTTCAATTCCCGTAGTCTCTCCTCGTAGCTCAAACCTCTCAGCTCGGGTACTAGTCTGGTGGCAAACCATTGAACCTTTTCCAGTTTAGTCTTAGCCTTGACTAGATATGGACTTCATATCTAGTGTGTGTTTGTGTGTGTGTGTGTGTGTGTGTGTGTGTGTGTGTGTGTGTATGTGTACTCACCTAGTTGTGTCTGCAGGATCGAGCATTGACTCTTGGATCCCGCCTTTCGAGCATCGGTTGTTTACAGCAATGACTCCTGTCCCATTTCCCTATCATACCTGGTTTTAAAATTATGAATAGTATTTGCTTCCACAACCTGTTCCTGAAGTGCATTCCATTTTCCCACTACTCTCACGCTAAAAGAAAACTTCCTAACATCTCTGTGACTCATCTGAGTTTCAAGCTTCCATCCATGTCCCCTCGTTCTGTTACTATTCCATGTGAACATTTCGTCTGTGTCCACTCTGTCAATCCCTCTGAGTATTTTATATGTTCCTATCATGTCCCCCTCTCCCTTCTTCTTTCTAGTGTCGCAAGGCACACTTCCCTCAGGCGCTCCTCATACCCCATCCCTCGTAGCTCTGGGACGGGTCTCGTTGCAAACCTCTGAACCTTTTCCAATTTCATTATATGCTTCTTCAGATGGGGACTCCATGATGAGGCGGCATACTCTAAGACTGGCTTCACGTAGGCAGTGTAAAGCGCCCTAAATGCCTCCTTACTTTGGTTTCTGAATGATGTTCTAACTTTTGCCAGTGTAGAGTATGCTGCTGTCGTTATCCTATTTATATGTGCCTCAGGAGATAGATTAGGTGTTACTTCCACACCCAGGTCTCTTTCGCGGGTCGTCACAGGTAGACTGTTCCCCTTCATTGTGTACTGTCCCTTTGGTCTCCTATCTCCAGTCTCATTTCCATAACTTTACATTTGCTCGTGTTGAATTCTAGTAGCCATTTCTCTGACCATCTCTGCAACCCATTCAGGTCCTCTTGGAGAATCCTGCATTCCTCATATGTCACAACTCTTCTCATCAACTTTGCGTCATCCGCAGACATCGACATGTAGGACTCTACGCCTGCAAACATATCGTTAACATATACAATAAATAGAATTGGTCCCAGCACCGATCCTTGTGGTACTCCACTTGTTACTGTTCGCCAGTCCGACTTCTCGCCCCTTACCGTAACTCTTTAGCTCCTTCCTGTTAGGTAGTTACTTATCCATGCTAGGACCTTTCCACCCACCCCCGCATGCCTCTCGAGCTTGAGCAGCAGTCTCATGTGTGGTACTGTATCAAAGGCTTTTTGGCAGTCCAGAAATATGCAATCTGCCCAACCATCTCTGTCCTGTCTTATCCTCGTTATTTTATCATAGAATTCCAGAAGGTTTGTTAGGCACGATTTCCCTGTCCAGAACCCATGTTGATGTTTGTTCACAAACCTAATGTTCTCCAGGTGTGCAACCAGTCGTAGCCTAATTATTCTTTCCTGTATTTTACAGGGGATTCTTGTCAGTGATACAGGTCTATAGTTAAGTTCCTCCTCCCTATCGCCTTTCTTGAAGATCGGCACAACATTTGCCTTCTTCCAGCAACTGGGCAATTCTCCCGACATAAGTGACTCATTAAAGATCATTGCCAGAGGCACGCTGTTTTAGTTGCATCTAGAGTTGTCAACTGTTTCATTACCTCCTCTGCTGTCACCTCTATATCTGATAGTCTTTCATCTAGGGTAACCCCTTCCTACAATGGGGGCTGCTCAGGCTCGGTAGTGAACCATCCATGGAAACTGGCATTCAGTGCCTCACAGATTTCCTTGTCACTTTCAGTATATGCCCCCTCTGTCTTCCTTAGTCTTGTCACTTGGTCGTTCACCGACATTTTTCTTCTTATATGACTGTGTAGTAACTTAAGTTGTTTTTTCGCTTTGATTGCAATATCGTTCTCATAGTCCTTTTCCTATGTTCGTCTTATGTTAATGTAATCGTTCCTAGTTCTGTGGCATCTGATCCTGTTGTCCTCTGTCCTTTGTCTTCTGTACTTCCTCCACTCCCGCCTGCTGGCCATTTTTGCTTCCTGACACTGTCTATTAAACCATGGGTTATTATATTCCTTCTTATTTTTTCCCTTTACTGTTGGTATAAATCTCTCTTCGGCCTTCTGGCATTTCTGTATGACCAGGTCCATCATATCTTGGACGACTTTTCCTCTAATTTCTTCCTCCCACTGCACTTCACCCAGATAGTCCCTTAACCTCTTATAGTCTCCTTTCCTGTAGTCAACTCTCCTTTCCCAGATCTCTTATCCCAT
>NC_091162.1:44956547-44959047 GCF_040958095.1 Procambarus clarkii | reverse complement strand
TTTCTCTTTCTTCTGTGTGTGTGTGTGTGTGTGTGTGTGTGTGTGTGTGTGTGTGTGTGTGTGTGTGTGTGTGTGTGTGTGTGTGTGTGTGTGTGTGTGTGTGTGTGTGTGTGTGTGTGTGTGTGTGTGTGTGTGTGTGTGTGTGTATGTGTGTACTCACCTAGTTGTGTTTGCGGGGGTTGAGCTCTGGCTCTTTGGTCTTTGTGTGTGTGTGTGTGTGTGTGCTCACCTATTTGTACTCACCTATTTGTGCTTGCGGGGGGGTTGAGCTTTGGCTCTTTGGTCCCACCTCTCAACTGTCAATCAACTGGTGTACAGATTCCTGAGCCTACTGGGCTCTATCATATATACATTTGAAACTGTGTATGGAGTCAGCCTCCACCACATCACTTCCTAATGCATTCCACCAGTTAACTACTCTGACACTGAAAAAGTTCCTTCTAACGTCTCTGTGGCTCATGTGGGTACTCAGTTTCCACCTGTGTCCCCTTGTTCGCGTCCCACCAGTGTTGAATAGTTTATCCTTGTTTACCCGGTCGATTCCTCTGAGGATTTTGTAGGTTGTGATCATGTCTCGCCTTACTCCTCTGTCGTCCAGTGTCGTAAGGTGCATTTCCCGCAGCCTTCCCTCGTAACTCATGCCTCTTAGTTTGGGACTAGTTTAGTGGCATACCTTTGGACTTTTTCCAGCTTCGTCTTGTGCTTGACAAGATACGGGCTCCATGCTGGGGCCGCATACTCCAGGATTGGTCTTACATATGTGGTGTTCAAGATTCTGAACGATTCCTTACACAGGTTCCTGAACGCTGTTCTGATGTTAGCCAGCCTCGTATATGCCGCAGACGTTATTCTTTTTATGTGGGCTTCAGGAGACAGGTTTGGTGTGATATCAACTCCTAGATCTTTCTCTCTGTCCGTTTCATTATGTACTTCATTTCCTATTCTGTATCTTGTGTCTGGCCTCCTGTTTCCACTGCCTAGTTCAATTACTTTGCATTTACTCGGGTTGAACTTCAAAAGCCATTTGTTGGACCATTCACTCAGTCTGCCTAGGTCATCTTGTAGCCTCCTACTATCGTCCTCAGTTTCAATCCTCTTCATAATTTTTGCATCATCGGTAAAAATTGAGAGAAACGATTCTATACTCTCTGGGAGATCATTTACATATATCAGAAACAGTATAGGTCCAAGGACTGACCCCTGCGGGACTCCACTCGTAACGTCTCGCCAATCTGAGACCTCACCCCTCACAGACTCGTTGTCTCCTGTTGCTTAGGTACTCCTGTATCCAACGGAGTACCTTCCCTTTCACTCCAGCCTGCATCTCCAGCTTTTTCACTAGCCTCAAGTGTGGCACTGACTCAAAGGCTTTCTGACAATCCAAATATATGCAGTCTGCCCACCCTTCTCTTTCTAATCTTATTTTTGTTGCCTGGTCGTAGAATTCAAGTAACCCTGTGAGGCAGGACCTGCCATCCCTGAATCCATGTTCGTGCAGCGTTACAAAATTCTTTCGCTCCACTTTCTCTTTCTTCTGTGTGTGTGTGTGTGTGTGTGTGTGTGTGTGTGTGTGTGTGTGTGTGTGTGTGTGTGTGTGTGTGTGTGTGTGTGTGTGTGTGTGTGTGTGTGTGTGTGTGTGTGTGTGTGTGTGTGTGTGTGTGTGTGTGTGTGTGTGTGTATGTGTGTACTCACCTAGTTGTGTTTGCGGGGGTTGAGCTCTGGCTCTTTGGTCTTTGTGTGTGTGTGTGTGTGTGTGCTCACCTATTTGTACTCACCTATTTGTGCTTGCGGGGGGGTTGAGCTTTGGCTCTTTGGTCCCACCTCTCAACTGTCAATCAACTGGTGTACAGATTCCTGAGCCTACTGGGCTCTATCATATATACATTTGAAACTGTGTATGGAGTCAGCCTCCACCACATCACTTCCTAATGCATTCCACCAGTTAACTACTCTGACACTGAAAAAGTTCCTTCTAACGTCTCTGTGGCTCATGTGGGTACTCAGTTTCCACCTGTGTCCCCTTGTTCGCGTCCCACCAGTGTTGAATAGTTTATCCTTGTTTACCCGGTCGATTCCTCTGAGGATTTTGTAGGTTGTGATCATGTCTCGCCTTACTCCTCTGTCGTCCAGTGTCGTAAGGTGCATTTCCCGCAGCCTTCCCTCGTAACTCATGCCTCTTAGTTTGGGACTAGTTTAGTGGCATACCTTTGGACTTTTTCCAGCTTCGTCTTGTGCTTGACAAGATACGGGCTCCATGCTGGGGCCGCATACTCCAGGATTGGTCTTACATATGTGGTGTTCAAGATTCTGAACGATTCCTTACACAGGTTCCTGAACGCTGTTCTGATGTTAGCCAGCCTCGTATATGCCGCAGACGTTATTCTTTTTATGTGGGCTTCAGGAGACAGGTTTGGTGTGATATCAACTCCTAGATCTTTCTCTCTGTCCGTTTCATTATGTACTTCATTTCCTATTCTGTATCTTGTGTCTGGCCTCCTGT
>NC_091162.1:44941547-44949047 GCF_040958095.1 Procambarus clarkii | reverse complement strand
TGTGTGTGTGTGTGTGTGTGTGTGTGTGTGTGTGTGTGTGTGTGTGTGTGTGTGTGTGTGTGTGTGTGTATGTGTGTACTCACCTAGTTGTGTTTGCGGGGGTTGAGCTCTGGCTCTTTGGTCTTTGTGTGTGTGTGTGTGTGTGTGTGCTCACCTATTTGTACTCACATCTTTGTGCTTGCAGGGGGTTGAGCTTTGGCTCTTTGGTCCCGCCTCTCAACTGTCAATCAACTGGTGTACTGATTCCTGAGCCTACTGGGCTCTATCATATATACATTTGAAACTGTGTATGGAGTCAGCCTCCACCACATCACTGCCTAATGCATTCCACCAGTTAACTACTCTGACACTGAAAAAGTTCCTTCTAACGTCTCTGTGGCTCATGTGGGTACTCAGTTTCCACCTGTGTCCCCTTGTTCGCGTCCCACCATTGTTGAATAGTTTATCCTTGTTTACCCGGTCGATTCCTCTGAGGATTTTGTAGGTTGTGATCATGTCTCGCCTTACTCCTCTGTCGTCCAGTGTCGTAAGGTGCACTTCCCGCAGCCTTCCCTCGTAACTCATGCCTCTTAGTTTGGGACTACTTTAGTGGCATACCTTTGGACTTTTTCCAGCTTCGTCTTGTGCTTGACAAGATACGGGCTCCATGATGGGGCCGCATACTCCAGGATTGGTCTTACATAAGTGGTGTTCAAGATTCTGAATGATTCCTTACACAGGTTCCTGAACGCTGTTCTGATGTTAGCCAGCCTCGTATATGCCGCAGACGTTATTCTTTTTATGTGGGCTTCAGGAGACAGGTTTGGTGTGATATCAACTCCTAGATCTTTCTTTCTGTCCGTTTCATTATGTACTTCATCTCCTATTCTGTATCTTGTGTCTGGCCTCCTGTTTCCACTGCCTAGTTCAATTACTTTGCATTTACTCGGGTTGAACTTCAAAAGCCATTTGTTGGACCATTCACTCAGTCTGCCTAGGTCATCTTGTAGCCTCCTACTATCGTCCTCAGTTTCAATCCTCTTCATAATTTTTGCATCATCGGTAAAAATTGAGAGAAACGATTCTTTACTCTCTGGGAGATCATTTACATATATCAGAAACAGTATAGGTCCAAGGACTGACCCCTGCGGGACTCCACTTGTGACGTCTCGCCAATCTGAGACCTCACCCCTCACACAGACTCGTTGTCTCCTGTTGCTTAGGTATTCCTCTATCCACCGGAGTACCTTCCCTCTCACTCCAGCCTGCATCTCCAACTTTGTGTGTGTGTGTGTGTGTGTGCTCACCTATTTGTACTCACCTATTTGTGCTTGCGGGGGGTTGAGCTTTGGCTCTTTGGTCCCGCCTCTCAACTGTCAATCAACTGGTGTACAGATTCCTGAGCCTACTGGGCTCTATCATATATACATTTGAAACTGTGTATGGAGTCAGCCTCCACCACATCACTGCCTAATGCATTCCACCAGTTAACTACTCTGACACTGAAAAAGTTCCTTCTAACGTCTCTGTGGCTCATGTGGGTACTCAGTTTCCACCTGTGTCCCCTTGTTCGCGTCCCACCAGTGTTGAATAGTTTATCCTTGTTTACCCGGTCGATTCCTCTGAGGATTTTGTAGGTTGTGATCATGTCTCGCCTTACTCCTCTGTCGTCCAGTGTCGTAAGGTGCACTTCCCGCAGCCTTCCCTCGTAACTCATGCCTCATAGTTTGGGACTAGTTTAGTGGCATACCTTTGGACTTTTTCCAGCTTCGTCTTGTGCTTGACAAGATACGGGCTCCATGCTGGGGCCGCATACTCCAGGATTGGTCTTACATATGTGGTGTTCAAGATTCTGAATGATTCCTTACACAGGTTCCTGAACGCTGTTCTGATGTTAGCCAGCCTCGTATATGCCGCAGACGTTATTCTTTTTTTGTGGGCTTCAGGAGACAGGTTTGTTGTGATATCAACTCCTAGATCTTTCTCTCTGTCCGTTTCATTATGTACTTCATCTCCTATTCTGTATCTTGTGTCTGGCCTCCTGTTTCCACTGCCTAGTTCAATTACTTTGCATTTACTCGGGTTGAACTTCAAAAGCCATTTGTTGGACCATTCACTCAGTCTGCCTAGGTCATCTTGTAGCCTCTACTATCGTCCTCAGTTTCAATCCTCTTCATAATTTTTGCATCATCGGTAAAAATTGAGAGAAACGATTCTATACTCTCTGGGAGATCATTTACATATATCACAAACAGTATAGGTCCAAGGACTGACCCCTGCGGGACTCCACTCGTAACGTCTCGCCAATCTGAGACCTCACCCCTCACAGACTCGTTGTCTCCTGTTGCTTAGGTACTCCTGTATCCAACGGAGTACCTTCCCTTTCACTCCAGCCTGCATCTCCAGTTTTTTTCACTAGCCTCAAGTGTGGCACTGACTCAAAGGCTTTCTGACAATCCAAATATATGCAGTCTGCCCACCCTTCTCTTTCTAATCTTATTTTTGTTGCCTGGTCGTAGAATTCAAGTAACCCTGTGAGGCAGGACCTGCCATCCCTGAATCCATGTTCGTGCAGCGTTACAAAATTCTTTCGCTCCACTTTCTCTTTCTTCTGTGTGTGTGTGTGTGTGTGTGTTTGTTTGTGTGTGTGTGTGTGTGTGTGTGTGTGTGTGTGTGTGTGTGTGTGTGTGTGTGTGTGTGTGTGTGTGTGTGTGTGTGTGTGTGTGTGTGTGTGTGTGTGTGTGTGTGTGTGTGTGTGAATGTGTGTGTGTGTGTTTGTGTGTGTGTGTGTGTGTGTGTGTGTGTGTGTGTGTGTGTGTGTGTGTGTGTGTGTGTGTGTGTGTGTGTGTGTGTGTGTGTATGTGTGTACTCACCTAGTTGTGTTTGCGGGGGTTGAGCTCTGGCTCTTTGGTCTTTGTGTGTGTGTGTGTGTGTGTGCTCACCTATTTGTACTCACCTATTTGTGCTTGCGGGGGGTTGAGCTTTTGCTCTTTGGTCCCGCCTCTCAACTGTCAATCAACTGGTGTACAGATTCCTGAGCCTACTGGGCTCTATCATATATACATTTGAAACTGTGTATGGAGTCAGCCTCCACCACATCACTGCCTAATGCATTCCACCAGTTAACTACTCTGACACTGAAAAAGTTCCTTCTAACGTCTCTGTGGCTCATGTAGGTACTCAGTTTCCACCTGTGTCCCCTTGTTCGCGTCCCACCAGTGTTGAATAGTTTATCCTTGTTTACCCGGTCGATTCCTCTGAGGATTTTGTAGGTTGTGATCATGTCTCGCCTTACTCCTCTGTCGTCCAGTGTCGTAAGGTGCACTTCCCGCAGCCTTCCCTCGTAACTCATGCCTCATAGTTTGGGACTAGTTTAGTGGCATACCTTTGGACTTTTTCCAGCTTCGTCTTGTGCTTGACAAGATACGGGCTCCATGCTGGGGCCGCATACTCCAGGATTGGTCTTACATATGTGGTGTTCAAGATTCTGAATGATTCCTTACACAGGTTCCTGAACGCTGTTCTGATGTTAGCCAGCCTCGTATATGCCGCAGACGTTATTCTTTTTTTGTGGGCTTCAGGAGACAGGTTTGGTGTGATATCAACTCCTAGATCTTTCTCTCTGTCCGTTTCATTATGTACTTAATCTCCTATTCTGTATCTTGTGTCTGGCCTCCTGTTTCCACTACCTAGTTCAATTACTTTGCATTTACTCGGGTTGAACTTCAAAAGCCATTTGTTGGACCATTCACTCAGTCTGCCTAGGTCATCTTGTAGCCTCTACTATCGTCCTCAGTTTCAATCCTCTTCATAATTTTTGCATCATCGGTAAAAATTGAGAGAAACGATTCTATACTCTCTGGGAGATCATTTACATATATCACAAACAGTATAGGTCCAAGGACTGACCCCTGCGGGACTCCACTCGTAACGTCTCGCCAATCTGAGACCTCACCCCTCACAGACTCGTTGTCTCCTGTTGCTTAGGTACTCCTGTATCCAACGGAGTACCTTCCCTTTCACTCCAGCCTGCATCTCCAGCTTTTTCAATAGCCTCAAGTGTGGCACTGACTCAAAGGCTTTCTGACAATCCACACATATATGCAGTCTGCCCACCCTGCTCTTTGTAATCTTATTTTTGTTGCCTGGTCGTAGAATTCAAGTAACCCTGTGAGGCAGGACCTGCCATCCCTGAATCCATGTTCGTGCAGCGTTACAAAATTCTTTCGCTCCACTTTCTCTTTCTTCTGTGTGTGTGTGTGTGTGTGTGTGTGTGTGTGTGTGTGTGTGTGTGTGTGTGTGTGTGTGTGTGTGTGTGTGTGTGTGTGTGTGTGTGTGTGTGTGTGTGTGTGTGTGTGTGTGTGTGTGTGTGTGTGTGTGTGTGTGTGTGTGTGTGTGTGTGTGTGTGTGTGTGTGTGTGTGTCTGTGTGTGTGTGTCTGTGTGTGTGTACTCACCTAGTTGTACTCACCTAGTTGTGTTTACGGGGGTTGAGCTCTGGCTCTTTGGTCCCGCCTCTCAACCGTCAATCAACAGGTGTACAGATTCCTGAGCCTATCGGGCTCTGTCATATCTACACTTGAAACTGTGTATGGAGTGAGCCTCCACCACATCACCCCCTAATGCATTCCATTTGTCAACCACTCTGACACTAAAAAAGTTCTTTCTAATATCTCTGTGGCTCATTTGGGCACTCAGTTTCCACCTGTGTCCCCTTGTGCGTGTTCCCCTTGTGTTAAATAGACTGTCTTTATCTACCCTATCAATCCCCTTCAGAATCTTGAATGTGGTGATCATGTCCCCCCTAACTCTTCTGTCTTCCAGCGAAGTGAGGTTTAATTCCCGTAGTCTCTCCTCGTAGCTCATACCTCTCAGCTCGGGTACTAGTCTGGTGGCAAACCTTTGAACCTTTTCCAGTTTAGTCTTATCCTTGACTAGATATGGACTCCATGCTGGGGCTGCATACTCCAGGATTGGCTTGACATATGTGGTATACAAAGTTCTGAATGATTCTTTACACAAGTTTCTGAATGCCGTTCGTATGTTGGCCAGCCTGGCATATGCTGCTGATGTTATCCGCTTGATATGTGCTGCAGGAGACAGGTCTGGCGTGATATCAACCCCCAAGTCTTTTTCCTTCTCTGACTCCTGAAGAATTTCCTCTCCCAGATGATACCTTGTATCTGGCCTCCTGCTCCCTACACCTATCTTCATTACATTACATTTGGTTGGGTTAAACTCTAACAACCATTTGTTCGACCATTCCTTCAGCTTGTCTAGGTCTTCTTGAAGCCTCAAACAGTCCTCTTCTGTTTTAATCCTTCTCATAATTTTAGCATCGTCCGCAAACATTGAGAGAAATGAATCGATACCCTCCGGGAGATCATTTACATATATCAGAAACAAGATAGGACCGAGTACAGAGCCCTGTGGGACTCCACTGGTGACTTCACGCCAATCGGAGGTCTCACCCCTCACCGTAACTCTCTGCTTCCTATTGCTTAGATACTCCCTTATCCACTGGAGCACCTTACCAGCTACACCTGCCTGTCTCTCCAGCTTATGTACCAGCCTCTTATGCGGTACTGTGTCAAAGGCTTTCCGACAATCCAAGAAAATGCAGTCCGCCCAGCCCTCTCTTTCTTGATTAATCTGTGTCACCTGATCGTAGAATTCTATCAAGCCTGTAAGGCAAGATTTACCCTCCCTGAATCCATGTTGGCGATTTGTCACGAAGTCCCTTCTCTCCAGATGTGTTACCAGGTTTTTTCTCACGATCTTCTCCATCACCTTGCATGGTATACAAGTCAAGGACACTGGCCTGTAGTTCAGTGCCTCTTGTCTGTCGCCCTTTTTGTATATTGGGACCACATTCGCCGTCTTCCATATTTCTGGTAGGTCTCCCGTCTCTAGTGATTTACTATACACTATGGAGAGTGGCAAGCAAAGTGCCTCTGCACACTCTTTCAGTACCCATGGTGAGATCCCATCTGGACCAACCGCCTTTCTAACATCCAGATCCAGCAGGTGTCTCTTGACCTCCTCTCTCGTAATTTCGAACTCCTCCAAGGCCGCCTGGTTTACCTCCCTTTCTCCTAGCACAGTGACCTCACCCTGTTCTATTGTGAAGACCTCCTGGAACCTCTTGTTGAGTTCCTCACACACCTCTCTGTCATTCTCTGTATACCTGTCCTCGCCTGTTCTAAGTTTCAATACCTGTTCTTTCACTGTTGTTTTCCTTCTGATGTGACTGTGGAGTAGCTTTGGTTCGGTCTTGGCTTTGTTTGCTATATCATTTTCAAAATTTTTCTCTGCTTCTCTTCTCACCCTGACGTACTCATTCCTGGTTCTCTGGTATCTCTCCCTGCTTTCTGGTGTTCTGTTATTCCGGAAGTTCCTCCACGCCTTTTTGTTCAGTTTCTTCGCTTCCATACATGCCCTATTATACCATGGATTCTTTTGTTGCTTCTCGGATTTTTCCCTTTGGGCCGGGATGAACCTGTTTACTGCCTCCTGACACTTTTGGGTAACATAGTCCATCATACCCTGTACAAACTTGTCTCTGAGGTCTGTGTCCCAAGGTATTTCACTTAGGAAACTTCTCATCTGTTCATAATTCCCCTTTCGGTATGCCAGCCTTTTGATTCCTAGTTCTTTTTGGGGGGAGGTAAGTCCTAGCTCTACCAGGTACTCAAAGTTCAATACACTGTGGTCACTCATTCCCAAGGGCGCTTCCATCTTAACTTCCCTTATATCCCATTCATTTAGGGTAAATATCAAATCAAGCATTGCTGGTTCATCTTCTCCTCTCATTCTTGTTGGCTCTTTGGTATGCTGGCTTAGAAAGTTTCTTGTTGCCACGTCCAACAGCTTAGCTCTCCATGTTTCTGGTCCTCCATGCGGGTCTCTGTTCTTCCAATCTATCTTCCCATGGTTGAAGTCTCCCATAATTAGTAGTCCAGATCCATTCCTGCTAGCAACAGAAGCTGCTCTTTCTATTATGTTAATGGTGGCCATGTTGTTTCTATCATATTCCTGTCTAGGTCTTCTGTCATTTGGTGGTGGATTATATATGACTGCGACTATAATTTTTTTCCCTCCATTTGTTACAGTACCTGCTATGTAGTCACTGAAACCTTCACAGCCCTGAATATCCATCTCCTCAAAATCCCAGCCTTTTCTTACCAGCAGAGCTACACCACCCCCACCTCTTCCTTCCCTCTCTTTCCGCATAACATAATAGTCCTGTGGAAACACTGCATTTGTTATTGTTTTCGTGATCTTTGTTTCTGTGAGGGCTATTATGTCTGGGTTTTCCTCTAGTACCAGTTCTCCAAGCTCATTTGCTTTATTTGTAATTCCATCTATGTTAGTGTACATCGCTTTGAGGCTCACTTTCTTCTGTCCCTTCTCAAATCGCCTCCTTGGTGAGTGTTCTGCTGGTGGGGGAGGCTGTTCCATGGGTGTGAGGACCTGTGAGGTGGGTAACAGGATCTCAGAGGATACTGGAATGAGGGGCGGGG